>NC_091950.1:125836387-126136387 GCF_031021105.1 Erythrolamprus reginae
GTTAGGATATTCCTTCCCTTAGGCCATTACAAGTTATGTATGGTATGTTTGTGTGTATGTTTGGTTTTTATAATAAGGATTTTTAGTTTATTAAATTGGATTGTTACATGTTGTTTTTTATCATTGTTGTTAGCCGCCCCGAGTCTGCGGAGAGGGGCGGCATACAAATCCAATAAATAATAATAAAAAATAATAAAAAGTCACCCAGCAAATATCTACGGCTGATGTGAGACTGGAAACTGGATCTGCTCTCCCCTTATCCAACACCTTCACTACTAGAGAACACTGGGCTTCTGTAATAAATTGGATGTAAAGTACTGCAAAACAGCAGAATGCAGCAGAAATCACATGCTCAACTGGCTGGTTGATCTATGACCGAGAGTGGAAGAAGACAAAAGACTGACATAATCTTTGACTTAACAAGCCTCAATGAATGTAGCCCTCAAATTTAGAAATACCAAGAAGACAGGAGTATTCTGCATTGTATAAAAATTTACAGAATATTCCTCATTTTTAAGTTCTCACATCAGCTTTTTACTTCTTCTTGAAAATATAAACATTGTTGAAAGATGATGAAAAAAATATATAAATCTTCTTACCAATATAGGTAGTGTGCTATTCGAATATTTCCTAATGCTCGGGCCAAGAGGAATCTGACTAAAGAGTTGTCCAGATACGTTTCGTATTTCAATGCCTAAACATACACAAAAGGTAAGTTTTATATAAAGTTGCAGTCTAGATTTAAAGGCAATTTAGCATAAGTGGTTTTCCTCATCAACAGTTTTCCAATTAAATGAACCTTCCAAAATGATGTTCCTTAAAATATGAAACTATTTAGCACTGTTTAAACTTACCATTCAGACTCAATCAATCAATCAATCAATCAATCAATCAATTTATCTATTTATTCCATTCTGTCTGCCTATGTTCCTAGGAAGCATAGTCCATCTAAAAGAATTGGATGGAGGAGAGATAATATTTTCTTTTTTTGGGAGGATATAAATTTTTTATTGTTTTTCACACCTTACAGAGATATATACCAGAAATAATTGGATAAATAATTAGAAAAATTTCATTAATTTGACTACAAAATTGGCATTTGATATTGTATTGTATATTTTAATTTGAGGTATGTAAATTGGAATCTCTGTAAGGTGTGAGAGAGATAATATTTTCACTTCCCTTCCTTCTGCAGCTCTTTATCAATTCACATATCAGAAGATCTCTTCAAATTTTTGGATCTTTTTTTACTCACAGCCTTTGAATAACTGTTACCTTATTAAATAACAATGCGCAAACAAAATATAAAACTATTTTTAAAGGGAGCATATTCAAAATAGTTCTGAAGTTATATGATAAATAGTAATAAGAATATGTCAGCAGCATTGAAATGACATTGTTATTGTTTTTATAAATGACTGGAATACAATCAAGATTGTAACATAATATAAACCATCTCTTATCCTTATACAGAAAGAAACCTTTGAGATGAAAAAGGAAAAATTAAGAAAGATCTTAAATGATAAACCTAACATCCAGGCAGGCTCACAATAATTTACATAATTTAATTCATATGTGAACCAACAAACTTTATTTTATTACATCTTTTCAATTATTTCTCCTGAATTCTCTACACTTGCTCCTTCACTTGTTCTCTAGGAGCCTCTATTCTTCCTCACACAGACTCTTCAATCTTATACATAGAAACATAGAAACATAGAAGTCTGACTGCAGAAAAAGACCTCGTGGTCCATCTAGTCTGCCCTTATACTATTTTCTATATTTTATCTTAGGATGGATATATGTTTATCCCAGGCATGTTTAAATTCAGTTACTGTGGATTTATCTACCACGTCTGCTGGAAGTTTGTTCCAAGGATCTACTACTCTTTCAGTAAAATACCATGGGCTAATAATCTTTTCAGGCCTCAAATTGTATCCCGCCACCCCCACCCTCCCCTCTTTTTCTTTTTGATTATTTAATTCTGAGATTTTTCAGACACTACCTGCCTTGATATCTTGGTGCTGATAATAATCTACCTTCATTTACTAGACTCGATATAAACAAATGAAAATAAATTTCACTCAGGTTGTTTAACCAAATATGCAACAGAAATTTCATGGAAATAACTAGGGGAACAGAAAAGGATATAGTTCAATGGAATAAGAAGAATGGTTTGTATTATGCTGTAAATTTGTTTGTTTGTTTATTTGATTGATTGATTTGTATGCCGCCCCTCTCCGAAGACTTGGGGCGGCATGCTATTGTTCAATTAAAATGGCATTTTATATCGTATCTCATTTATTAGACTTAATACAAAAATTCCTAATGTTACTTCCATAAATTAATTGTGGTTTCTGATTAATTTCTCTGCAGTTACAAATGCCCCCTTTCCCCTTTTCATTATGTTTAATGTGGTATTCTCCTGACCTGAACAAACTGGGGAAGAATATCAGCAAGTTCATCATCATTTATTGCCTCAATCCACTGTACAGCTTTTGTTCTTACTTCTTGATCTGCAAAACTAAAAACCAGAAGATCAGTTGATATTATACTTGATTTAAGTTTGGCAATAACACAGTTTCAAAGATATCTGGGATACTTTTAGTGGGGAACATTAGAAATAAAGTTTTATCCTATGCAAAAAGGTTTTATGCATTAAATCATAATTATCATTATTTATTAGATTTGTATGCCGCCCCTCTCTGGAGATAAATCACTGAATAACATTTATAAAAAGTAGAATAAAGACCATTTTTTATGTCAGTAGACTACATCGGAAAAGAAGATACTTAAATCAAATACTTAACCTTATATTCTGATGTAGCTATATGTAACAAATGTTAACATAATGTTACAGTTTCAGCCTAGCAAATAACCCATTTTAGAACTGTAACATATATATATTAATAATCTATAATATTTTTCAAAACATATTAGAATCTGAAATAAGATAACTTACTTTGCGTTCAGCAATTCTAATGCGGTAAGTGGGGGTAAAGGAGGCCACTGTTGAAGTAGCAAATATATTTCAGGAAGATTGGTCAAATCCCAGTTTGAAGCACTAGCCAGTATCTTGGGCAGGCTGCCTGCATGTGTGTAACAATAATGTCGCTTGTCCCATAAAAATGCCTTATCTTTCCTAGATAATCTACAAAAGATAATTCCAAATATTTTTATTAATTCATTGTATTGCCATTATAGTCAGTAACACTTAGAAAGCATAAAAAACAATCCTTGGGGAAATTATTCTTTCTGAAGCAAAACCGATCCAAATATTAATGTTATTATTACATCTACAATGAAGTTCACCATCCTGCTCTCCTTTCATTTATTAAAACTTAAAACCCACCTCTGCCGCCAGGCATGGGGGAATTGAGATCCTCTTTCCCCCTAGGCCTTTACAATTCTATGCATGGTATGTATGTATGTATGTTTGGTTTTTATATTAATTGATTTTTAATCATCAATACCAAATTACTATTGTACACTGTTTTATTGTCGCTGTTAGCCGCCCCGAGTCTCTGGAGAGGGGCGGCATACAAATCCAATAAATAAATAAATAATGGAAAAAATGAAAGGAGAGCAGGATGAATGATGGTGAAATTCATTGTAGGTGTAATTTGAAACATGAGGTTCAATTTCAAAAATTCAGAATAGATTAAAAGAGGAACTGAAAACTTCAAGTAGTATTGTGACTCATGTTTTAATAACTTATTTACAAAAGAAATGCTGGATCATCTTGATGCTATAAAACTGTTATGAATTAGCCTGGTAATGGGTACCAAGCATTTTGATCAGGTTAAAGCTATTTTAGTCAAGCTGTACATTGGCTACTGGAGGAGACCTTGCATTCATAAGCAACTTTGAATATAAGGACAACCTTATCCATCTTTCCTTCTCCATATATTTCATGTGCAGCATTATTTTTGACTTCCAAATTAATCAGCCTCCTCAGTTCTTTCTCTGTCAACAGGAAATTGCCAGGCTCTGACACTAGTGGAATGTAAAACTGCAAATACTACTGTACTACTGTATACTGTGAATGTACTACACTAGGGATAGTCCTCGACTTAGGGCCAGAACTGAGGCTAATCTTAAAGTGGGTCATCAGGTGACCAACCCAATTGTACAACCTTTTTTTGGTGTGTGTGACATAAACACAAATGCTGCGGTTATAAAATGAATGCTGCAGTTGCTAAGAAAATCCATTGTTTGCAGATTTTGAAAATGGAAGTAAGTACTGGTTTTCCGCAAAATCATCGTAAACTGTGGTCATGTGACTGTGGAATGCTGCAAACAGCCATAAATATGGGCTGGCTACTGACTACCCAAAATACAGTCTTATGCCTGTGGGGTAAGAGGGTAAGGGCAGCCGCCATACCAGGTCATATGTTTCTGGGAGTTTCTTCTTAACTTTCAGCCGGTCATAAGTCAAGGATAACTTTTTAATCTTTGATTAAAAGTCAATTGTCTGAGTATACTTCAAATTTTTATAACTTTTATGTTGGAGAAAATGAAAAATGTACATTAAATTTTTTATAAATGCCTTTAAAAACATTACAGTGTTCCCTTGATTTTCGGGGGGGATGCATTCCGCGAAAGTCAAATTTCCACGAAGTAGAGATGCGGAAGTAAATACACTATTTTTGGCTATGAACAGTATCACAAGCCTTCCCTTAACACTTCAAACCCCTAAATTTACAATTTCCCATTCCCTTAGCAACCATTTAGATTACTCACCATGTTTATTTATTAAAGTTTATTTAAAAAAATATTTATTAAAGGTGGAAGAAAGTTTGGCGATGACATATGATGTCGTCGGGAGGGAAAAACCATGGTATAGGGGGAAAAACGCAAAGTATTTTTTAATTAATATTTTTGAAAAACCGTGGTATAGACTATTTGCGAAGTTCGAACCTGCGAAAATCAAGGGAATACTGTATTATATGACAGTTCAAGATTTCAATTACTCAATGTCCCCTTCTGAGTAACAGTTTTATTTTATTTTGAAAATAAATAAATGATGTGCCCTGGTCATATTGTTAAAAATTGTTATACACACAACAGAAATAAATACTGGAAAATGATTATGTATAATAATCTGCATATGGAATGTTAGATTTGAAATAACCAAGAGAACATACCCATATGTACCCTCTTTGGAAATAATGGAAAGAAGACGTTCCCTTGAATCTTTTTCCAATGTGTCTATAGAATTACACGTGGAATTGTTTGCAGCCTGAGGAATTTCGTATACAATGTCAAATGGTAAAGAAGGGAAGTCAACCTGAAATGTTAAAGTAATAAATCAATAAATGACAAAATGGAAAGCTCTACTGGCAAAGCACACGCATGGAAGGTTGCACGCACATTTTTGGTGTTAGGCAAACCGGTAGGTAAATTATATGAATCCTATCTCTGCGTACAATGAATACAGTAGATGTACTGTATATGAAATAGGCATTGATAGTAGAAACTCATGTGCTTGCTATTTTGTTTACCATATCAAAGTGACACCATTTAAAAATGGAAAGAACAATGCAGTAATATTCACAACTGCTTCTAAGTTTAGTTTTCTGCAACATTATTCTCCTGGGGCTTTGTGTCTGAACACTGCATTCTTCTCACAAGTGGACAGAAAGCTGAAGTTTCCAAATCATTTGTTTGTGATTTGGCTAAGGTTAAACATGTACTTACATACTATTTCTAAGAGCCACAAATCACAAACTGTCACTATGGTAAACAATAGGTAATCAACACTGCCTTGTTTCCAGTTAACCTGAACTCTTATTAATCCATAAATGAGAAGCATATCTTTCAATATTCATGGGAAGAACCTCTGAATGAAACTCTTGAATGCCCATGCAACCATTTTTAAATAATAAGTACATATCTCTGCATTACACCATTAGCCCAGGATAAAAGAATAATCAAATAAAAATATAACAATAAAATCACCAAAAATGTTTCAGGAGAGAGGCATTCAGGATTGAAATGTAATTATGTTCAGGAATATGGAAATGATTCTAATTTATTAACTATGCAATCAGTTTTGCATGTTAAAAAATTACTAAGAAATTTCAGATATTAATCTTTATAAAATATCCACTCTCAACTGCAAAATTACTATTCAATGTACAAATTGGCCTATTTGAGCATTCTGGAAATTTCAAAAGGCTTAAAATAACTTGTTGAATAAAAGAGAAACAATTTTATTCTCATGTGCTATTTTGTAGATGATTTGAAAGATCAAATAGAAATAGAAATGGGATCGATTTCTATTTGGAATTACATTACATTTCACCACTATAAGTGGTGAATATATATTAGTTTTTTAAAAAACAGTATTACCTGCAACATTATCCTTTCCATTGGGTTTCCCTTTTTATGGGCTACTCCAGAGACAGTATTTAAGTTTTGAGGAGGTATCCAAAGATGTAAAAGTTTTGTCCCACATGTTAACATTCTAAAAACATAGAATATATAATTTAATTTTATGACCACATTTCAAGAGACAATAATTTTCAAGAGAAAAAAAAATTACCTCAGGAATACTACTAATTTTTCATGTATAATTGCAATCTACAGAAATTCCTATGCATTAAATCTGAATATAATTTAATAACTTCCCACAATCTTTTTTGTAGAAATTTTTATATCAAGGCAATCCAAAATACTTGTGGTTCCTAATCAACGTAATAGGAATGTTAATACAAAACGGACAAATGTGCTTTTTCTTCAAATGCTTATTTAAAGGCTACATTTACATACAGCCCCCCCCCCCCCCAAAAAAAAAAAATCCAGTATATTTTAGCTTAAAAAGAGCTCTGAAACCTACTGGTAAATACAACTTCATTTTAGTTGTACAGATCAAGAGTGTACATTAAGTCAAGTTGTGGTGGTGGTTGTTATATGGGAAGTCAACAAGCATCAACAACGTTTAACTGACAAACTGTATAATAACACCTACGTGCATGTCACTTCTCAAAAACCTGGCAAGACAGGTTCTTATCCTCAAAAGACTCTAATCTAAAATGAAGTCTAACAGCAAAAGATCCAACAAGGCTGATGCTCCATAGACAGAACACATCGACAGCAGCCACAGTGCAAACCATAAGCACTGTGAGCCATCTGCATCTTCTGCAAACCCTCAATCCACCTCAAGGTCTCAACCAGATTTGCTCAAGTTGCACGATCCTCATGCAAAACTGCCTTGCCAGTGGTCGAAACATTAGTGGGATCCATTCATGCACATACCAGAAGACAACTTACTAAAGCCACACCAAACCTTTCAGAGAATGCGGTTGTCTGACTATATTGAGGGAACCTGCTCTTAGAAAGCTTTACACTATTATGCTGGCATTGTAAATGAAGAGAAAACTATATTGAGAAAATACAGGTTGATAGATTAGTAGCATAATTTCCGAATGGGTGAATTCTTTATCTAGAAGACTTACTACAGCGCTGCAAATTAGGCTGCTTGAATTTTATTGGCATCAATAGGATTCAAACAGATTATATACAAAGGATGTAATACCTGTAGCCAGTAATATATATGCTGGAGCTGGCTCACATCAGCTTGTGAGACGTAATCCTTAAATTTTCAGGAATTTTGTAAATTGATTTAGAGCCGAGCCTCATGCCTAGTGCACTGATAAGCTGTGTTGGTAACCTGCAGGACAGCAGCACAATGGATCTGGCAGATCCAGTGGTTATATATATATTAGCATACCACTATTTGGAGCAAAGTTATTTTGTGCACTGAATGGAACATATTTTTATTCAGTAAAGCTTTTAAAATTATTTTTACAAACAGAAATGAGGGAATTTAGAATCTCACTTGCGTTAATTCATATTGATTTTTCTTTTCCCTTTTTACCACTCCTCTGAACAGCAAAATTAAGATTAAAGAACCTCTCCAGCATTTTACTGTTTGCTTCAAATACTTACCGTTCAAAGTCAAAGAGTGGTAAGGAAACCTGACTCAACATCTCTGGGCCTTTTCTCTGTTTATTTGAATCCGGAGAATTACCACCATTTTGATTTAAAATACCAAAAAGAGTAAGGCATAGGATGGATTCTAATGGCAACTGGGAAATTTGGATGGGAAAAATTATTCTGGAAAATAATAGAAGTGGTTTGTTAGATAATTATTGATTACATTGTAGAAAAAAAGAATCAGTTAATATGTTCAGTGCCTGCCAAATCTCATTATCTCGTGTCATTTGAAACCATGAAAATAATTTCATTAATATCTAAAAGAACATTTAAACATTTGATCTCAAATATCACACAAAACTGACAAGATTTTTGTGTAAATAATGGCTAATTAAGATATATTTTTCTTGAAATGGTTGGTTCCTCCGTAAGCCAATTAGAGCACACAGTCGGCCTCTTCCAGGTCCTGTCAACTAAGCAATGCAGGTTGGTGGGACCACGGGGGAGGGCCTTCTCTGTTGCTGTCCCGGCTCTATGGAATCAACTCCCCCCCCCCAACATCCGCATCGCCCCCACCCTGCTTGCTTTTCGTAAGGCCACGAAGACCTGGCTATGCCAGCAGGCCTGGGGGTCCTGATATTAACAACATCCCTGGCCACATATATGAATGTGTTAGATTGGTGTGTATGCATATTGTTATGTCCATTTTATACTAGTTTTATTAGGATTTTAGAGATTAGATAATATTTTTGACTTCTTCTATTGTTTTGTAATTCTTTTATTTTTGTAAGCCGCCCTGAGGCCTTCAGGATTGGGTGGCATAGAAGTCAAATAAATTAAATAAGAAAGAAAGAAAGAAAGAAAGAAAGAAAGAAAGATATAGAATGAACTCAATTTGAGAACCTAGCCAACAAAGTTTTATATTTGCTATATTTGACAAATCCATTAAATGTTTGTGAAATATTTAATTCTATAAATAGTACCTTCTAATTCCTAGGCCTGTTTAAAACAACCAATGAGTATTAAATATATTCCTTGAATAACCTATAAACCAGGGCTCCCCAAACTTGGTAACTTTAAGACTTGTGTACAAGTAAACGTCTTAAAGTTGCCAAGTTTGGAGACCTCTGCTATAGCTACTCAAAAACCCAACATGATTGTTCTGAGGTTTTGAGAGGTCTCCTGGTATGCTGTTATAATCAGAATTTTTTTTTTAGCCAAGTAGTGGAAACTCCAGAGACGCTGCGAGGGCCTTGAAATAGCCATACTGAGGTTTTGAATATCTGTGTGTAATGAGTGGGATCCCTCAGACATAGACATGAGTAACAAAACAACAAGCACCTCTCCCAGTCATCCCCTAGCCCAGTGATGTTGAACCTTTTTCCCCTCGGGTGCTGAAAGAGCATGGGCACATGCTAGCAAGCATGCACGAGTGCCCAAACCCATAATTCAATGCAAAAACAGTTCCCTGCCCCCTCGAGGCCCTCTGGAGGCTGGAAATGGCCTGTTTCCCAACTTCTGGTGGGCCCAGTAGGATTGAGTTTTGCCCTCCACAGGTTGCAAAGGCTTCCCTGGAGCTGTGAGAGGGTAAAAACGCCCTCCCCCATCTCCTGGGAGGCTCTCTGGAAGCCAAAAACACCCTCCCAGAGCCTCTACGCTAGCTGAGCTTAGGGCAACTGCTCGAGTGCCAGCAGATATGTCTCCGCGTGCCACCTGTGGCACCCATGCCATAGGTTCGCCATCCCTGCCCTAGCCTATACTTTTGAATTATATTGAAAGATCTTTTTCTAACTGATAAAACTAATGAGGCTTTTGAAAATAATAGTTAAAAGGAGTGTGACAGGCGTTACATAAAGAAATACTTTTATGAGTCTGTAAACTAAGAAAAGACACTTACAATTCATCCCATTTAATCAAATAGAAGAACTTCTTATATGTGCCAACCTTCTTGGACTGGACTGGTTTGAAGAGATCTTTTCCATTATGGGTCAAAGAGCAAACCAGGTAATATTTTTCATAACTAAAAACAGAGCAAAATATAGTCAATAAAAATGAACATAACATTCAGGGTAAAAGAACAGCTTAGTGTAAATACTCACACTGAAACCCAATTATTGGGAATTCCATGAGCAGCAAATACGGTGAACTGGAGATGCTCTGTGGCAGTCCATGCTTCTTTAGTGCTTTTTGTAGTCCTTGGAGTGCTTAATGAAGGACTGTGGTGTGAATTCAAGTGGAGTTGAAGAAGGGCATGGACTGCAGAGGTTAGCTGATCTACGCTCATTTGAAGAGGACTTTCAGATTGCGAAGAACCTAGATAATTGTTTTTTTAACGTTACGAAGGTAATGAACCGAATACCCTTTAAAAGATTGAACAAAGATATTTAATTTGTACTTACCAATTGGCTTGGTATCATCAGATGATATTATAGATCCCTGTCCAGAGAGATATGAAAAAAGTTACCAATCTCTCCAAATTGGGGAAAAATCTTTCTTAAATTATCAATATTTCTGCTTATTTCTTAGATATTCATGTCACAAGATCTTTTGTATTCCTTATTTTGTACTACAAGTAGTCCTCATAGTATTACCACAATTGAGCTCAGAATTTCTGTTGTTAAGTGAGACATTTGACAACCTTTGTCATGATTGTTAATCACTGAAGTTGATAAGTTAGTAACCTGGTTGTTCAGTGAATTGGGTTTTTCCATTGACTTTACTCATCAGAAGATTATATCAAACACAGCAACGGTCATAAGTATGAACCAGTTGTCAAGCATCTGAATTTTGACATGATCACAGGGATGCTTCAAAGGTCATAACAGAAGAATGGTCACATGCAGTGAAGGACTGGTAATGGATTGGTAAGATGCTCCATTCCGGTAGCGATTTTGAGGATGCGTGCGCAGCTGCGTGATCCTGATGTGCGCACGTGCGTCCTGAATAAGATTTCACTTCTGCGTATGCACAGCAAGCAAAATCTTGTTGTGAAGATACTCGCGCAAGCGAGATTTCAGCAATTTTCACTGTTTTTTTGCTTCTGTGCATGAGCGGAAGCAAAATTATAGCTGAAAATCGCCAAAATCTCACTTGCGTGAATGTCTTCACACAAAATGTGCATGGCCAGAAGTGGAATCATGCAGCTGCCAGGGGCGCGTGCACCCACGACAGCATCGGAGAGCGCACTGGTAGCGCCGAAGATGGCAGGTCTTCCCTGGTCATATGTCACTTTTTTCAGTGCCGTTGTAACTTTGAATGGTCACTAAATGAACTATCATAAGTCAGGGACTACCTGTATAGAGCAAAAAGTGGCTTGAATCAGGTGATGCTCATAACATCACCACTGTAAAGTTTGTCTGTCAGCAATAAAAAAAATCAGTCTCACTATATCAACTTAATTAACATGGTATAGAACATGGGACTGATTTAGCATCTGGCCCACTGTATAAATGGGTTATAGCAGAAAACTACAGGATTTAACTAATTACCTCAGGGCTCTTGTTCCCTGGAAGGTTAACTGTTCTTCTTAGATTCTTTACAGCTGCTGTAATTTCTGGAGTCTCTACTCCATCTAATGAATAGCAGATTTTTCTGACTGCTTTAACGACTGGTTCCATTGCTTTAAACCGATTCTGGTGAGAGAGAAAAAAGTATAGTAAAATTCAGGTAAAATCAAACATTTCTTAACTACATCTCCACCAAACTGACAAAATATCCCCTTCTATTCTTCTCATCAATACTGTTACAATTGGAGGATATATATACCTCCTGATTTATAGGAATATGCAGGGAGAAAGGAAATCTGTTCCACTGAAAGATGCCATTTCATTGGGAAATATAGATGTTTGGGGCATATGTTAGAGAAAGAATAAGGCAGGCATTATATATATAATGGGTTCATTTAAATATTTTTTATTTAGTTGCATCCCTTCTTTCACTGGCTGCCACCAACAGTACTGACACTAAACAAGTTGATGACAAGTTCACAGAACAGTATTGTATATACAATAATCTACATAAAAGGTTATTTGTTCAGCATGGGGTTGGTTGGTTATGTTCGGAATCTGTTTGTGGCAGACAGTGGCATAGGAAATATCATATGGAAGAAGAATGGAAGAAGGAGTGAATTTGTTTAAATTTTGGCATATCGTAGATGTTGCCAATGTCTACTTTTCTTACTTCTCTGTAGTACCACTCCTTCTTACCAGATGAAAATGGCATACTATTGACATGAACAAGGTAACGTGGTTCAGGGCAGGTGTCCCAAACCTATTGGGTTGTGGCCTTTTTGGAACTGGATAATCTACTTTTATGTAGATTATTGTATATACAATACTGTTCTGTGAACTTGTGCACAGGTCAACTCTCTTTCCCACACACACAACTCACACAAGCAGCAGGCCAATGCATATGTGTATGTGTGCACAGTTCAACTTGCCCCCAGCCTGGCCGCCAAGCCACAAAAGTTGGGGACTGCTGGCTTAGGGAACTACTATGTTTCAACTGGAATACAAAAAGTGATGTATGAAGCTTGAAGTAGATTGGAAAGTGAGGCTTAGGGGAAAAAATGTATTTGAGCAATAACATCTAGCAAATCTCAAATCATGATCAGCTAATGGTACAATATAAATACATCTGTCTGCCTGTCTATATAATAATAATAATAACAACAACAACAATAAATTATTAGCAAAGCATGAAATATACTGGAAGTAGATTGTGTGAATCATTTATAAGGGTGTCTTGCAACATACACTGATGCAGGGGGAAAACCCATCCCTACTGATATGAATTTTCCAAGAGGTTCAGATCTTCTTGACAATCAGAAAGCCTTTATAGCAATCAGAGCCTTCCAGAGGATGTAGCTATTTAAAGAGTCCAGGGAGTATGTCACTCACACCAATATGCATTGCCAAGTGCTTCTTTGCATAACCATAATAGGAGACAACTTGAATGATAAAATTTACCTTATTTTTAAGCAGAATGTCAACTTGATTGTGATAAGCGTCTAACAGTTCTTCAAGAGTGTGGCTAGAACCAATGACAATAATTCTATTACTTGTGACATACTATTAGTATAAGCTTTGTAAAATGAATAAAAAGGCACCAACATAACAAATGCTCAATTACAAAATGTAATATCCATTTGCCGCTGGAATGAGCTTCCCCTCTGAGATCTACATGGCTCCCATCCGGATGGCACTCCTAACAAACTGGCTGTTCTCTCAGACATTGGAATACCCTAGATGGAACCCATTATTAGAAATACCTGATTATGTTACAAATATTTTGGAGTTTTGTGCTGAAACAAATCGAAACAAATATTATGACAAAGTTGTTACCTCTGAATGGTTTCTCTGAAAAGCTTTTCAACATGGCAGAGATGTTTTGTCAAATCTATCGTTGTCCCATCATCCTCTTCCTAATAATAGAAAATGTATAAGTAGTTTGCCAAACTTATCAATATTCTCCCTTGATCTGTGAAAAATAATCTAAGGATGGCTAGCCAGTTTTATTCTGAGAGTTCTGAAGATGAGAAAATTAGCACTTTTTACTACCTCAATAAATAGAAAACTGTTAATAAATGTCTGCTTTCAACTTCTCGACTAAAAAGTAACTGGCTATTAAGTTCATAAACAAAAACTAATATTTGATAGTATTCTCCAATTTAATTATGTTTACGCAAGATGAATTATCAATTTTTATAACAAACGTACGTGTAACAATAATTTGTTTCATAGGTGTATTTATTTTTAATTCCATTACTGGATTTCTTAAGACTCCCCCCTCCCCCCCAAAACCCCATGATCATAAAACTTCCATGCTTCCTACATTTGTGTTTTCACCTGTAGTAATATTTGCTGTTCTCAATTCTAGCCTTTAAGTTGCCAGGTAAATCTGCAAACAGTGTCTAGAAGCGGAATATTGCAAATCAGGAGTCCTTACTATTTAGTCAGTTCAATATGTATTAGTATGTCATTAGGGGCCAATTTCAAGCATACAAGAAATATATTGGCTGATCTTTAAGAACATAGTAAGCATAGTTAATATTTAGTGATCACCAAGAAATCACAGGAATACAGTGATCCCCCGGTTATTGCGTCCCCGACCATTGCGAACAGGGTAATTTGCGATTTTTGAACCCGGAAGTCAGAACACCATCTGCGCATGCGTGCCCTTTTTTTCTATGGGCACGCATGCGTAGATGGCGCCGGGCAGATCAGCTGCTGGGCGGCTTCCCTAGGTCTTCCCCCTCTTGGCGGGCATCAGCGAGGAGTTTCCCCACCGCCCACGCAAACTCCTCGCTGCTGCCGCTTCGCTCGGGCCGCTTCCCAGCTGAGTACTCAGCTGGGAAGCGGCCCGAGCGAACGGCTTGTCCGCAGCCTGCCTGCCCACGCGCCCGCGGCTCGCGCGCCCTTCTCCCGCCCACGCCGTTCGCTCGGGCCGCTTCCCAGCTGAGTACTCAGCTGGGAAGCGGCCCGAGCGAACGGCTTGTCCGCAGCCTGCCTGCCCGCGCACCCGCGGCTCGCGCGCCCTTCTCCCGCCCACGCCATTCGCTCGGGCCGCTTCCCAACTGAGCCCTCAAGCCAAGCGCAGAAGTTCGCCTTTGGCGCTTGGCTTGAGGGCTCAGTTGGGAAAGCGTGCGGGTGTTTTAAAACGTCCCCGCCGACATGGGGGGCTCGCTAGCACCCCCCCTAACCCAGGTTGGGGGTTCGGGGGGGTGCTAGCGAGCCCCCCATGTCGGCGGGGACGTTTTAAAACACCCGCGCGCCTTCCCAACTGAGCCCTCAAGCCAAGCGCAGAAGTTCGCCTTTGGCGCTTGGCTTGAGGGCTCAGTTGGGAAGGCGCGCGGGTGTTTTAAAACGTCCCCGCCGACATGGGGGGCTCGCTAGCACCCACCCAAACCCGGGTTGGGGGTTCGGGGGGGTGCTAGCGAGCCCCCCATGTCGGCGGCGACGTTTTAAAACACCCGCGCGGCTTTCCAATGAGTCCCGAAGACAAACGCGGAAGTTTGACATTTGTCTTCGAGACTCATTGGAAAGCCGCGCGGGTGTTTTAAAACATCGCCGCCGACATGGGGGGCTCGCTAGCACCCCCCCCGAACCCCCAACCCAGGTTAGGGGGGGTGCTAGCGAGCCCCCCATGTCGGCGGCGACGTTTTAAAACACCCGCGCCGCCCCCAATCTTCGGCTCCTCGCTAGCGCTGCGGAAGTAAAAACACCATCTGCACATGCGCAGATGGTGTTTTTACTTCCGCAGCGCTACTTCGCGAAAACCCGCTCGTTGCGGGGGGTCCTGGAACGGAACCCTCGCAACGAGCGGGGGATCACTGTATAGTCTATATTGGGAGGATGGAAACCTTTTCAGAAGAACACTGATGAACCACCTATATCTTGTTACACCAAGGATTATATGAATACATCCACTAGACACAAGGATCTGAGCTCAATTTGACAGGTTTTTTCTTTGTAAGGCCAGTATCAAGAGTGGAGATCTTGGAATGTACCATCGAGTTCTCTGGTGAAAGCTCTAAGGCCAGAAAAGGTAGGTAGGTGGGAGGGAGGGAGGGAGGGAGGGAAGGAGGGAGGGAAGGAAGGTAGGTAGGTAGGTAGGTAGGAAGGAAGGAAGGAAGGAAGGAAGGAAGGAAGGAAGGAAGGAAGGAAGGAAGGAAGGAAGGAAGGAAGGAAGGAAGGAAGGAAAAAAGAGGATGGCCAACAGCAAGATAGATGAAATCACAGTGGCAATGGGTGCACTCCTGGAAGATCTGAAGGCCAGATTAGTGATTGTCATAGTGAAAAGCTAATCGGCTGCTAATAGTTGACATCAATTTGATGGTACATAATAAATCAATTAACCTATATTTGTAATGAGAATGCTTTACTATTGTTAACATGGAAATTGTTTCTACTGAAAGAACTAGCACCAGAAAGAGACTTTCTGGCTGCTCTTGAATTACCTGATGAGCTGCATAATATAGACAAGAGATAACTAATAATTCTAGGTACATGTGAGTCATGGTTACAAGACAGAGTTCACAATAGAATAAAACAAGGAATATGCAAAACTAATAGATATAAAAATAATAAATGATGGTTGTTTTGGTAAGTGCTTTTCCTTTGTACTTACTGTTCGTGCAAGATCTCTGCAAATAATATTATTAGTTAATAACTGTAGAATAATCTCTGTGTCCCACTTTCGGCAGTTTTGAATATATTCATGACTTCCAACACAATGCTCGCTGTGAAAATAACATATGCTGTGATTATTCACTGTTTCAAATTATCAATAAGATTTTCAACAAACATGAGTTCAAGTGCTGCCTCAGCCATGAAAACCAGTTGGGGGACTTTGGGCCAGACATTCTCTCTCTTTCAGCCCAATTCAGCTCACAGGATTGTTGTTGTGAAGAAAATAAGAGAAAGGTGTGTTGGATATATTCATATGCCTTGCATTATTTGTAAAAACAATGAAGGCAGGATAATAAATAAATAAAAACATGTCTCTCTTCCCCTCACTAGTTTTCCATTTTTCTTTTCAAATATTGCTTAGCAGAACTTGAAAATGGTAAATAGTGATCATGGTTAGAAAAGGTTCCACAAATTATTCTGAATTTCTGCTAAATACAATATGTTATTAGTAAATAATTGGGATTCTAGTCTTCTGGTCTTCTAAAGTGTCAAAAACACTCTGATCAAATGCATTTCTCAAATAAAATTAACTCTAGACATATTTAAAACACTATTATTTTGACATATTTAATTGGAACATAGAATTTATATTCCAAGCTTTCTGTTTTAATGTAATATTGTCCCATTACTATATAGCATGTATATAGCATGAAAAAGTTGGCAGAATCAGTCTTGATAAAACTCCAGAGATGATGCAGAACCTACAATAGGCCAAAATTATATTAACTTTAAAAGTAAAGTAACTGACAAGACATATGCTTTTATAACTAACTGCCATTTTCAAATATTACAGGATTCTGCATTAGACAATTGAATATATTCGATGGCAGCACATTTTTTTCTAAGAATAGTTAAGTTTGACAGTGCTAGTATGACATCTGAAATTTAAACAGGTAAGAAAAAGCATGATTAATAAAATAAAATGTATAATATGTACAGTATATCTTAAATGAATAGTGTTCCAAATTCAATGATAACACCTATTTTAATTCTTATTGCTATATTACTTACACCTTTTCCAATTAGAAGCAATCAAATTAGCATTCACTATAGTTTTATAGAAATCTGGATGTAACGAAAGCAAAACTTACTTCTGTAAAACTTCTTCTTGTCCACCAACTTTTAAAATATAACTGCCAATATCTACATCATTCAAGTCATCATGCACCCAACAAAGAGCCTGCATGATTATAAGTTCAACTGGAGAACTGACTGTTCAGAGAAAAACACATACAGAAGAAAAGGTAACAAATATAGTGAACTGAAGGCAGTTTTGTAAAATAGAAAAACATGAACTATATACAACCCCAACAGTTTTTGGAGTATTGTAGTTAGCAATTTGAGGAATAGAATAAAAAATTAACAGCAATTTGTTCAGTTGTAATCAAAAAGTGTATTTGATACTCTATGGTAAAAGCGTCAAACGGGCACGCTGTGGCTGTGTCACGTGTTGGTCCCGCCCCCACCCGATTTAGTGAAGGCAAAAAAAGTTGTGATACGTCATGTAACGCCGCCATGATGATGCGAGTTTGACACTCCTGATCTATGTCTACATCAGACTTGAAAAAACAAGGTAGGAAAACAAAACATATGTTGCAAACAGAATTGATGGGATTAAAAATACAGGTAAAAGTTCACACATTTTTGTATCAGTTCCAGAGGAAATGGCTCCTGCAAAGCTGATCTCTAGGAATGTGTGGTTGATAAGCCATGGAAGTCAAGCCAAAATTTCTTAAAACCAGGAAGCTTACGAGGCATGCCTTGCTGGGGGGGAGGGGAGGACAGTAAAGGCAACCAAATGTTTCCTTTTGGAATTGCAGGTGTTCTGTGAAGTCCTGGGAGAGATGTGCTTTCTTTCCAGAGCCTTGGAAAAAGTAAAGGCATCTTTCTCTGTTTTTCACTACAAAGCCAGACTCAGCACTCCAACCCCACACCCAGGAGCAGTAGTGGGTAGCTACCGGTATGGTAAAGGACGGTGCACCAGTAGCAATTGTTGCGCTGCGCATGCAGCTTCAGGTCTCTTGCGTGCTCATGTGCCTGCACGCACGAGACATGAAGCTGCACACACAGAGCACCAGTAGCAGCGGTAATGAGAATCCATCCCTGCCCAGGAACATGGGAAATGGGGCATTTTAAGACTCTGAAGTTGAGTGGCTGCCTTTAGCATTTTTTGCATTTCCTGCAAAAAAGGTGTTGTTGTTTTTTGCTGTGTTGCCAACCTAAGGCAAGTCCCCCCCCCCCCCCCCGGCACTGTTGTCTTCCTGGAACTCATCCAATCTAAGGCACCCCCGCTTTCCACTTAACAGCCCGACACGATCAACGACCTTGCCTACGAAAGCCATGATGTGGTTGTAAAAATGAGTCAAATCATGTGGTGACCCCAACGACCAAAATTACAACCAAAATTCAAGGCTCATTTGTGGTTGTGAGTCAAGGGTATAATTCATTGCCAACATTATTTTGACAATCTTTCAATTAAGATAAAAATGCACTTACCATCACACGTGAATGTCACCGGCTGTTGGGAACCCCCAATTTCTATTGAAATCTTGATGCTGGCGTTCTCTCCACTGACATTTCTTTGCAACATGACTGGACTCAACACAAAACCTAAGTTTGTATCAAGCTTGGTATGAGGAAACTTGGTCCTTAATCTGTAAACAACATGTTTATAAATGGAGTTACAATCATCCCTGGGGTAACAAACAAGTACATAAAGCAACACAAAGAATATCAAATTGCAAATTATTATGTGGGATTTCCGTTAAATTAAATTCAGTTTCTGAATTAAAAATCCTTAGATTTACAGGTAGTCCTCATCTTATAGTTCATTTAGTGACCGTTCAAAGTTACAACAGCACTGAAAAAAGTGACTTATGACAGTTTTTCAGAGTTATGACCTTTGCAACATCCTCATGATCAAGTGATCAATAATAATAATAATAATAATAATAATAATAATAATAATAATAATAATCTGTAAAGAAACAGATGAAACAATCGATCACATACTCAGCTGCTGCAAAAAGATCCCACAGACTGACTGCAAGCATAGACATGATGCTGTGGCACAGATGATCCACTGGAACTTGTGCCGGAACTACCATTTACTAGTGGCAAAGAACTGGTGGGATCATAAGCCCGAAAAAGTGGTTTAAAATGAGCAAGCAAAACTACTGTGGGACTTCCGACTTCAGACTGACCGAATTCTGAAGCATAACACACCAGACATCCTGATTGTGGAGAAAAAGAAAGTATGGATCATCAACATCGCAATCCCAGGGGACAGCAGAATTGAGGAGAAGCAGCTAGAGAAATTAGTGAAATACGAAGATCTAAAAATTGAGCGGCAACGACTCTAGCATAAGCCAGTGAAAGTGGTCCCAGTGGTACTTGGCACGCTGGGCGCAGTACCAAAGGATCTCAGCGGACATTTGAAAACCATCGGAATTGACAAAATCTCCATCTGTCAATTGCAAAAGGCCGCTTTACTGGGATCGGCAAACATAATTTGCCACTACATCACGCAGTCCTAGGTGCTTGGGAAGTGTCCGACTAGTGATGAAATACGAAATCCAGCATAGTGATCTTGTTTGCTGTGTTGTATTGACATAATAATAATAATAATAATAATAATAATAATAATATTGTGGCTACAATTGTGGCTTGGCAATTGGTTCATATTTATGACCATTGATATGTCCCAAGGTAATGTGATTCCCTTTTTGTGACCCTCTGACAAACAAAGTCAATAGGAAAGTCAGATTCACTTAACAACCAAGTTACTAACTTATCAACTGCAGTGATTCACTTAACTGAGATAAGAATGATCGTAAAATGGTGCATAACTCACTTAACAAATGTCTCACTTAACAAGAGAAATTTTGGGCTTATTGTGGTCATAAATCAAGGACTACCTGTAACTAATCTATTTTTCTTTAAATTATTTGTTTAATCCTCTCTCTACTCTGCTAAACAACATACCCTGACAGGTTTAATATTTTAATCATCTTAAATCATCTATCAATTTCATTTTAAATTGATTTTAAAACAATTTTTAAACTGATTTGTGCCATTCTGAAATAAACTATAGAATTGCCTAGTCATTTATTCCTATCTTCTTCCTTCCTATATACTTGTGCAGTGAAACAAGTGCCATTCATGCAAATGAGAGAAATATCAGCAGGCTAGAAGGAAGCACAAACTATGGGAAAGGACATTTAAAAAAAACAATTGGGAGAGATAAAATCATCCCTTTCCCTTCAATTACCAAGTGATAACTCTTTGCTTAGTGGCAAGAATGTTGACTGGCTATTCAAAAATAAAACAACTTTGAAAAGGACAGAAAGGTTCAGAAAGGGAGGAGAGACGCTTTTATAATCTGCTTGTGGAAGGAATGATTTTGTATGGCCAGATCTACCTCCAAGCCTGAAAAAGCAGAAATAATTTCTGGCCTAGCTTCTTATTTCACAATGTCACAATGAAAAGAGATTCCAACTTTCAAAGTTAATGTAATTCCTTTTCCACAAATTGCAAACTGAAAAAGGCCCCAACTGGGTAAGAATGGCTTCAACCAAATAATGTCTTTAAGAGATTTAGAATGCTCTTAAATGTAATCTAGATGTAATACCTGAAGGACAGACTAAAGCTGAGGAAATAATTCACAACCATTATAGAATGTTATCTTATTACAACTGAGAGTTAGAAGAGTATACTAAGAAAAGAAATACTTTATAGTAAAATTGCAACATATGCCATATTAGTTGTATTAACTCCAATGCTGCGGCTGAGACTAATTCATCATTCTTCAAAACATCGCCTGTTTAAATTACTCCTTCAAATATCCACCCAGGTCAAAAACAGAATTCAGAGACTACATTAGCAAAATACATTACAGTGATACCTCGTCTTACGAACCCCTCGTCATATGTACTTTTCGAGATACGAACCTGGGGTTTAAGATTTTTTTGCCTCTTCTTCCAAACTATTTTCACCTTACGAACCCAAGCCACCGCCGCTGGGATGCCCTACCTCCGGTCTTCCGTTGCCAGCGAAGCCCCCGGTTTTGTGCTGCTAGGATTCTGCTGAGGCTCCCCTCCATGGGAAACCCCACCTCCAGACTTCCGCTGCCAGCGAAGCATCCATTTTTGCATTGCTGGGATTCCCCTTCAGCGTCACAAAAACACGGAAGTCCGGAGGTGGGGTTTCCCATGGAGGGGAGCTTCAGGGGAATCTCAGCAGTGCAAAAACAGGCGCTTCGACTGGCAAAAGGGGTGAGTTTTGGGCTTGCACGCATTAATTGCTTTTCCATTGATTCCTACGGGAAACAATGTTTCATCTTACAAACTTTTTACCTTACGAACCTCGTCCCGGAACCAATTAAGTTCGTAAGACAAGGTATCACTGTATTACAAAAATAAAGAAGGTAAATAGCTTAGGATTCAATTATCAGGTTCTTGCTGTTGTCCAATGTTGGCTTTCTTCTTCCATTTAATTTGCAGTTTGCCCTTGAGTACCTCCGACACAAAGAAATGACATTGGCTGGTTATGCAGACATGAAAAAAATAAGTAGCACCAGGGCAAAGGTGGTATTTTTTAAAATATAGGTGCACATATTAATCTTTTATATTATTTCAAACAATATATAACGGCAACGATGATTAATTAAACAAAAAAAATTCAAGCAAAAAATTAAGTGATATGCCTGGCAGAAAATAACCAATAGGCATTTCTTATAACTATCTAAGGGTCTCTGACACTGATTGGGAAGATTTCATCACCACTCTTTCATGCTAATAATGTTTTTCAGCTGTGCAGTTCTTCACTGCATAGCATAGTGAAGGAATTTAGATGCAGGCTTTAATGGGCATTCCAAACCCCTCCATTTATTTTATTTTATTTTCAAATTTATAAGCCACCCCTCTCCTGACGGATTTCTTTCTCTCTATATCACTTTAACTATTTCTTCGGTGGATGTGCTGAAATAGTTAGGATCACTGTCATACTGCAAAGTCCACTTTGAGCTAAACTTCAGTCTTATGATAGATGGTCTCACATTATCCCGAGGCACCCTCTGAAAAATTCAGAGCAAATTCTGTGTTGGTGAGCTGCTCATTCCCCGATTCAGCAAAGCAGCCCCAAACCGTAACGTTTCCACTACCATCCTTTTGGTATCAGGTTTTCTGGTGAAATATTCTCTTTTATTTTGCCAAAAGTGGCTGCGGCCAAGTAATTTATCTTTGCTTCTTCAGTCCAGAGCACATTGTTCCACAAGTCCTGGTCTCTACTTCAGATGTTCATAACCAAACTTTACCCTGATCCCAAAGTTTTTTCTGAGGTTTCCTCTTGGCACACCCCTCATCTAATTTTTTCTTTCTAATGGTAGATGCATTTTGACATCATTAGTGACTGGAGTTACCATAGCTCCTTTCATTCATTCATTCATTCATTCATTCATTCATTCATTCATTCAGATTTGTATGCCCCCCAACTCCCAAGGAACTCAGGGTGGCTCACAACCAAAAAAAAACCAAAACAAAACATACAATGTAACATTAAAACCCCTTAAAAACAATCTAAACCACTTTAGAGCCAACAATTAAAAGCAATTAAAACAGTTTAAAACTATGCATGTCATTAATGGCCATTAATGGTGTATCCTGGGATCAATGGCCCCAAGCTTGCCAGAAAAGCAAGGTCTTTACAGCTTTACAAGGTCTTTACGGAAGGCCAGTAGGGTAATTTATGATAAAAAAGTACCCCCATCCTACTGGCCTTCCAGAAAACTGTAAAGACCTCGCTTTTCCAGCAGGCCTGAGGCCACTAATTATTTATTTTATTTATTTATTTATTATTTGGATTTGTATGCCGCCCCTTTCCGAAGACTCGGGGCGGCTCACAACAAGTGAAAAAACAATCCAATACATAATCCAATTAATTAAAATATTAAAAAGTTTAAAACCCCTATACTAACATACACACACACAAGCATACCATGTATAATTAGAGGATGCACCTTCGAGATTGGGCCATAAATGGTATGTATGGTTTTATTGTAGGTTTTAAATTGATTTTAAATTGTTCTTCTTTTTAGATATTCTAATATTAATAATGTACGTTTTGTTCTCTTTGCTTATGAGACGCCCGGATTCCTTAGCAAGTTGGGTGGCATACAAATTGAACTAAATAAATAAATAAATAAAATTCTAGGTTTCTCAGACATCTATCTTATTTAGTTTAAATAAGTCTGGTTCCTCCAAGATCTTTTCTAATGGTGCTCCACTCATTGCCACTTAATGTGATGCACCTGATTCTAATTTAGGTATTTGAGGCAGTTGTAAATGTACTTATTTTTCCATACGCACTATTTACATTTTTTTAAGTTACATAATGAACTACAAAATTTAAATGGTTCATATTCATTACAATCAAGTCTGTTTATTAACATTGTTGAAATTAAAATCAAACAATTGTTGAAATAGTTGTAAACGTCAATGGGATGTAACGTACTTTTTCACATGACTAAATGTCCTATAAAATATGTATCAGTTTGTCCAACTATTCCGCAATGTAAGATTGGGCAGGATGAGTTTCTGGAAATTTTCTAAACATTTGTGTTATACAATAATTTTCATTATATTTAAACGACTCCTGTAATTTGTTAGATTTATATCCCACCTTTATTACTTTGTAAGTAACTCAAGGTGGTGAAGTTTCCTCCTCCTATTTTCCCCACAACAACTTTTTAGGGTGTGATGGCCTGAGAAAGAATGACTGGCCCAAAGTCACTCATCCGGCTTTCATGCCTAAGGCAGAACTAGGCCAGCAACTTTAACCATTAGTATGGAAGGATTTTGTTGGTTTGTGGGCCACAGTGATGCCAAGGAGTTGGATTAGGCTGTTGGTGGTTTCTGAGATGCTGTTGATGTATGAAAGAATTATCCTTTTCATGACTTGCAACATTTGTACTGTGATTATTTAATGAAGTTGCATGGATATCCATTGATTGGAAAATATGCAATTAATCTATTTTTGTTTTCTGTAGTACTGGATTGCTACATTGCAGTTCTTTTTTCTAACCTTTTTTTTTTTTTTGCTTAAGATGAAAGTGTCATTTACCTAATAAATCTATATTTGGGATTGGGAGGATTTTCATATACCATTGGTTCTTATACTTCATTCGTCCTGTTTGATTAGATTCCTCAAGGTTTGCTTTTCATTTTGTTGCCCAATTTGGATATTGGATTTGGGTTTATGAGATTGTATGTATCCCTGACTTTCAACCATTCTTTTGCTTCTAGAATATACTGTTATGAAAAGAGTTATTGACCCAAAATCACTCATCCTTCATTCATCCTAAGGGGAAGATCAATACATAGTCTCTCAGCTCTGCTACAATATTTTAACTTCTATACCAAACTAATATTCCAATTTCAGTTGCTTAATACTCCCTATAATTTTGTCCTTTCTGGAGCATGCTCTGAAGTAGATATGGAACAGCTCAACTAAACCATCCATTTTGGTTCAGTTTCATATTTTTCTCTTGGAATTAGCTGCAATTGGGTCTCTGTTTTTATTTTTAACGATCTGTTTTTGTAAAGTAGTTTTGATACTAATCCTTTGATGGGTTTGGATCTATAGTTTGTCCCAATTTATGTTTTGATGTTGTTGTTGACTAGCTAGTATTAGTCTAATGTGTGCATCCACTATTATCAGATGTATCATTTTCTGTCTGCTGCCTTCTGCTATTTTCCATTTGACTGCATCATACCTTCTGAACTCAGCCCACTCATTAGATTATGGTTAAGGAAGTTAGCATGTTGTACTAACAGCTAATACATACTCAAGCAATCCTTAGTTCAAAAGTAATGCTTATGCTATTGTAGCTGTATTTCTGATAGGGTATGAGATTTTAAGAAAGGGATTGGATTAATTTTTCCCGACTTCACAGAGGAGCTTCATGGACCTTTTTTCATTTTTTTGAAAATAAAAACCAAAACAACAATCCATGAAACACTATTAGCAAAAAATTACTTGAACATAATTGGCTCAAATAGAGAACGATTGCTGTACCATATGATACATATTTACCAGTGAGCACCTTAGTTATGGTTAATGTTAAATCATGGTTGTCAAACTCTACAGTGTGATCAATAGCATGCAAACATATTGCAGTAAAGTGCTATGTTTTTCCTGATTAAGGAAAAGTGGGGTTCATATAAAATCCTGGCTTGGAACATACATCATTCTAACAGCACTTAGCAATAGCATTAAGACTCCTATACCTTTACAGTACTTTACAGCACTATCTATTCTAAGTGGTTTATAGATTTAGCATATTGTCCCCAACAATATGGGTCCTCATTTTACTGGGCTCGGAAGGATGGAAGGCTGAATCAGGGTCAAACTAATGGCAGAGGGCAGTTAGCTTACAATACTGCATTCTAACCACTGTACCACCACATCTCTTTTAAGGAAAGAAATAGCATATTGTATAAATTATTGTAAAATATACACCAAACTTTCATTCCAGCCACCCATCTCCAACCTATGTTGTACATATGAAAACAAAAGATTTGTTGTGCTAAAAGATGTCATACAATTTTACTCTTTGCTTAGTGTGATAAGTGAACCAAGACATTTAATTTACTTGCTGGGACTAGCTTCATTATTAAACTTTTCAAAACCTAAAAATATGAACAGGAAGAAAGATTTCTATAACCAGTGTATAAAATCAGTACTGATTTATTTAAAAGGCACACGGAACTTACCATTCACTGTAGGAATAGAAGTGTGTTAATGTGGTAACAAAAAACAGAAATTAGTAAGAATCATTTCAGATTGACACATTTTACTAAAAGACATGAGCTTTCCTGATCTACAGTTCACTTTATGAAAGCTTATGCCATGTAATAAAATTTGTTACTAGAAAAAAGGCTACCAGATTCTTGACATTACATTTCCATTAATAACAGTGACTGAGTTTGACTGAAATTGCTGCTTACTTTGCAATGGCATCACAAAATGCTGCTTGTTCTTGATTTTGCCATTCAACATTTTTTAGATGCTTTTCTCCTGGCAGGCTACTGGTCCCATTGTCTGTCTGAAATGCAATGATAAAGAAATGAAATGAGATAGACATAATTCAATATATATATATAGTAACGGTTTAGAAAACATATCTATATTGATCCATTTACTAAAGGAAGTAATTTTTCTGACAGAAATGGGCAGTCTATGCTCCACTAATGCAGGAGGTCGCACATCCTAATGACTAATGCTGCTTTCAACTGGCAACTTTCAGCTCGTACAGAAATACTAGTGAGGAAAAAAGTGAAAGAGAGCACTCTAATTTTACTACATTCATCAAAGAAAAAAATGCTAGTTTTCGCTATTGAAATAAACATGTGTTGAGTCTAAATTTAGATGACTTATTGATAAGATTTAATGGAAACAAGATGTTTCATTACTAAATCATTAACTTTATAAATGTCTAACATTAGGTAAAGTGAGGTTTTGAATGCTGTGAGTACAGCTGTGAGCTTTAGATACATGTAGCTTGAGATGATGAGTTTTATATAAAGCCCTACCTGGCATAGGACCAGACTATCTCCGAAACTGCCTTCTGCCACACAAATCCCAGCGACCAGCAAGGTCCCACAGAGTTGGTCTCCTTAGGGTCCCATCAACCAAACAATGTTGGCTGGCAGGAACTAGGGGAAGAGCCTTCTCTGTGGGGGGCCCGGCCCTCTGGAATCAGCTCCCCCTGGAGATTTGTACTGCCCCCACCCTCCTCGTCTTCCGAAAGAGTTTAAAAACTCATCGTTGCCTCCAGGCCTGGGGTTCCTTAGATCTTTTCCCGACTAATGAATGCTTTAGTTTGACTGTTGAATGAATGATATTGATAGTTTTTTTTAATTAGAATTTTAAGATTGTTTTTTAATTTATTAATTGGATTGTTATTATTGCTTCCTGTTTTTCTGTACATGCTGTGAGCCGCCCCGAGTCCTCGGAGAGGGGCGGCATACAAATCCAATTAAATCTAAATCTAAATTTATGCCAACTGTAAAGTTTCCTCCAGCAGTTATTTCCAACATAGGTGGCTTGCCAAGGAAAAAAACAGAAGTATTCTGAGTTTCTTTTCTTACTGGATTTTGGTTAAAAAACAAAATCGAAGTCACGGAAATACTTAGGTAGTTTAACAGCCTAAAGCAGTAATTTCTGAACCCACCATAACACTGCGGTTTTGGCAAAGTGGCTGCACAACAGATGTTTCATCTAAAAGCATCTCTAGATGAACTAATTAAGAAGGGATTCCCTGTAATTTTGTGTTAACGGCGAAATGGTGGATGTGCTGGATATTTCTGTGCTTTATATGCTTTGTAATTTCTTTAAATTTTCCCAGACACTGATTCAAATATTCCATTCCATGGTATTCAAGAAAAAGAGCCAAGCTACAATGTGGCAAGAGCTGAAGTGCCAGAAGAATCCCTGCTTTTTTTTGACATTTCTCTTCACATATAAAGAAAAATAGTGATTCTTAATTATATCAAAGCACATGCTCCTAGTAATCTTCTATTAAAAAATAATAAATGTATCAATATATAGCATAAATTTTATTACAGAATGCCTGTGGGCTCCACTGGATTGTGCCCATTCATCTTATAAAATGATTGTTTTAGATTGAAGAGTGCCCTGATGCACTTGGATTGCACTTACCAATTTACTTTTGTTACATGGATTTTTTGTGATTACTTATGCCTTTTATGGAAAAAATTTGGAAAATAGAATGTTGTATGTTTGTGTGTGTGCATACACCTACACACAAATATATACACACATTCAAGCTTTCTTAGTTCCAATTACATTTGCTTATAAGTACCCAATCTAACATAAGATTCGCCCACGTTTCTTCAACACTCCGTGGCCTGCATTGGCTGCTGATCAGTTTCCAGTCACAATTCAAAGTGTTGGTCATGACCTTTAAAACCCTACATGGCAATGGACCAGATTACCTCCGGAACCGCCTGCTACCGCACGAATCCCAGCGACCGATAAGGTCCCACAGAGTTGGCCTTCTCCGGATCCTGTCGTCTAAACAATGTCGTTTGGCGGGCCCCAGGGGAAGAGCCTTCTCTGTGGCGGCCCCGGCCCTCTGGAACCAACTCCCCCCGGAGATTAGAACTGCCCCCACCCTCCCTGTCTTTCGTAAACTACTCAAGACTCATTTATACCGCCAGGTATGGGGGAGTTGAGATAGCTCTTTCCCCTAGGCCATTACAAGTTATGCATGGTATGTTTGTGTGTATGTTTGGTTTTATAATAGGGGTTTTTAGTTGTTTTTTTAATTATTGGATTGTACATGTTGTGTTTATTATTGTTGTTAGCCGCCCCGAGTATTATTATAATATAATAATATTATAATATAATATATTATAAGATAATAATATTATAATATAATATATTATAATATAATAAAGTTACTATGATGCTCTTGTGGTATTGAATTTTGAAATGCCTAGTAAGTGAGGATAGCTCAAAATCCAATCGATCATTTTGTTCCTGTTATGGAAAGAGGAGAGCAAACTTTTATATAGCTGTTCATAGGCAAGTTGATTCATAAAAGGCCATTTGAATACTTTGAAAAGAGGACTTGCCTCATTCCTGCCACCTCTGCCATTCTGTGTCAGCCATTACAGCCACTCATTTATTTCTGATTTAAGAGACATATCACATGATTATGTCACATCAGGAAATGTCTAATTTAATACTGCCAAAGTACATTCTAAGCAGCAGCATATAATTAGATAACATTATCTGAATA
This sequence comes from Erythrolamprus reginae, assembly GCF_031021105.1. Lineage (NCBI taxonomy): Eukaryota > Metazoa > Chordata > Lepidosauria > Squamata > Dipsadidae > Erythrolamprus > Erythrolamprus reginae. The sequence continues at coordinate 125,865,341 of NC_091950.1, forward strand.
TTTATTTATTTATTATTTATATTTATTTGCCGCCCAACCCGATAGGACTCAGGGTGGCTAACAGCAATAGCAAATAATGGAGCTGGGCTAGTCCTACTTTTGGCAAGCTGTATAGTATGATGCATTAAAACAGCTAGTACCAAAATCAGACTATACAAAGATAATTAAAATAGTATTTTATCATTTATGTGAAAGTATTAAGTAGCCCCCTGTTTAAGAACAAGTTAGATTCCTAAGCTCTGTCCTTAGATCGAATTTGTATGCAAACTAGAACAGTATTACTGTATTACACCATATAAATGGTACTGAATGATAAATTAGAACCATTTTGTATTTAACTCGAACTATTGTTTATTTCACTCAAATTTTGTTCTGATATGCTCCAATCTTAACTATGGCTCATGCTTAAACCAAAGTATTATTGACCTAGGGCAGTGGTTCTCAATCTTTCTAATGCCGCAGTTCATGTTGTGGTGATCCCCAATCATAAGTCTAGCGCCAATTCTCTCAACAGAGCTTTAAACTGATTGGCAGGAAGGTCAGAGGCACACCCCAATTGTAAACGCCTGATTGGTCAGATTTTAAAAAAAGGTTCCAAGATTCCAGAACAGAAGCTTTATTTCCTAACACCATGGGAAATTTGTCTTTTCCCATGGTTTTAGGTAACCCCTGTGAAACAGTTGCTCGACCCTCAAAGGGGTCCTGACCCACAGGCTGATAACCACTGACCTAGGGACTTGTCGTATTTTCAAATCTATATAAAAATGATCTTGATACAGCAATTTTTAGTTATCAAAACTTCTTGCAAGAATTAGCCATTTCAGGATACCATTTAGAAAACACAGAAGATAAATAAATACACAAACATGTTGAATATTATTGGTTGTTAATCCTGAGGAATATTAATAAATAGGATGCTACTCTTCACCGATTTGTATAATTGCAAGGGAACAGTTTTTCACCTAAATTTGGTAAGAAAAGTTTGCAAAGTTATATTTGCGTTTATATGGAAATATATATTTTAAGATGTTTTACCTGTGAGGTTTGGCCCTGTGATTTAGCAAGCTGAGCAGTTCGAATGTTTAAAGACTGACTTCTTGTAACTGTTGCCCCTGAAGCCGATTTTCCACTAAGTTTTCTTTCAAGATGGATCTTTACCGGAGACTTCTCTTCTAGTAGCACAGCGTCCCAAGGATCTTCTACAACTTTAGCATTGGTTATCTTTCCTCCATCTTCTGAAGTATAAAATATATCTATATTGTCCACCTTTGGTTTACTTAAAGGGTCTAAATCCAACCAATCAAATTTACTAATATCATTGGAGCTTTCAGAGGTTGGCAAACTAATAGTAGGTTTAGCACCAGTCATTTCTAAGTCTGTCTTTGATTTCCCATTTTTTTGGAATTCTGAAGTACTTGCAATCTTATCAAATACTTTTACCATTTCAGGGGTGAGCGTTGATTGATACATGGGTACACTTCCTTGCGGATGGAAAGTTGAAGTAAATGGCAGTGGGTATGAAATGTATTGAGATCTTTCTGGAAGACAAAGATAGACAGGCTTTGTAGACTGGTAAGAGGATACACCTGGATGAAAGCCGTTCTGAAAGATACCAACTTGTTTATTGAAAGGTGGCACAGGGTAAGCAGAAGATCCGGCAGTACTGGAAGACCCAGGCAAACTGGAGGTCCACTGCCCTCTTTGAGCAACAGGGTGAGAATAAAATTGTGAAGATGTTGTCCCAAGAATCTGAGGGGCTGACAATGTAGATGGTTTGTGGGCTTCAAGATTTTCTTCTAAAAGAAGTTTCTCTAATTCAGCACTTGTAAGTTTGTCTACGTCAATTGAATTGAATTTATCATCCGCCTTCTTCTTGCCATCAGACTCTGGAAACACCATAAGATCATGATCTTGTTTTCTGCAGGATTGAACACTTGGCCAAGAGTAGCTTAAGGTGTCACTCTTTTGTCTACTGCCAACCACTACCCTTTCTTTCTGCATCTTAGCCAGAGCTTCAGCTTCCATTTGCAGGGCTTCTTCTTTGTTTACGTCTTTGGGTTTTGCTGGGTCCAAAACGGGTGATGAACGTTGTTTAAGTTCATTGCTGCTAGATATCTGGGCCATTCTGTGAAAGCAGATGTCCGTTAACAATTTCAATTCTTCTTCTGAAACTCTGGCCCCCAAATTTTCAAAGAGGTTCAATAAAACTAGGAGAAAAAACATATAATACTGAACGTATTTACAAATAGTAAATACTTAGCACAATAGTCTTTACACTATTCTCCATTTCTACTTTTAAATTTCTGTCTATTAAGGCTATATAGCTTATGGATCAGAAGCAGGAAAGGTGCTTTTGATTCACTATGGACATGCTTGTAGCCAGCAGCTCCCTAAAAATGCCACAACTTTTCCCAGGCTTGCATGATAGCCTTGAAAAATACCTGAAGCATTGAGAGGATGCAATTACATTGTTCTATCTTTAACTCTTTAATTCAAATAAACATTTTTCTGAGATCTTATGGCTATTGTACGAGATCAGAAAAAGTCACAGATTGTCTAAGGAGCGACTGACAGGTGCAACAAATACACTCACACTAGATGTGAAATACTTTTCCTGCTTTGGATCTACATTATTATACATTCCTACCCAACATATAAGGCATTAAGAATTTGTACATTTGGAAATATTGCAATTAACAACTATCCTTGACTTAGTTTCTCTTATCAGATTATTGTTCATCTGGATTGTTCTGAACTGTAACACTTTTAAGACAGTGATGGCTCACCTTTTTTTCCCTGGCTATGGAAAGCACACACGTATGCGTAATTGTGTGCCCGTGCATGCCCACACCCATAATGCAATGTCCCCCCACGCCATGCCACTTGCATGCGCTGCCCCACCCCCTGCACTTTCACACATGATCCCATGCTCCATTGTGGGCCTAGTAGCAGGCCTCTCTGAAGCATTCCTGGAGACTCCTGGGAAGGGAGGAGCAGCCTGGGTGGGGCCAGCAGAAAATCAGCTGGTCAATGCATGTGCATACACAGTGAAGCTGACTAGGGCAAAGGCCTGCGTGCCCACAGAGATAGCTCCAAATTTTCTGTTGGATCACCCTGGTACAAAGCTGAAGGGATCAGATCTGGTGGCCTAGAGGTTAATTCTCTGCCTTACAAGGCAGAAGCCCCAGGATCAAATCCCAGTAAGGGTATGGCTAGCTGATGAGGCCAGAACAAGGCCGAAATAGCGCTATCCTAGTCTCCCTTAATTTTAAAAATTCAGCAAAAACATGTTTTATATATATATAAATCTACGAAAACAAATATATATATACATGCATATACATTATAATATATATAAACACATGCATACATATACAGTGATCCCTCGATTATCGCGAGGGTTCCGTTCCAAGACCCCTCGCGATAATCGATTTTTCGCGATATAGTGGTGCGGAAGTAAAAACACCATCTGCGCATGCGCGCCCTTTTTTCCATGGCCGCGCATGAGCAGATGGTGTTTTTACTTCCGCACCTGGGAAGACCCAGGGAAGGTTCCTTCCGCCGCCCAGCAGCTGATCTGCTCGGCAGCGCCGCAGCAGCGAGGAGCCGAAGATCGGGGTTTCCCCTTTGCGTGGGCGGCGGGGAAGACCCAGGGAAGGTTCCTTCGGCCGCCCAGCAGCTGATCTGCTCGGCAGCGCCACAGCAGCGAGGAGCCGAAGATCCGGGTTTCCCCGCCGCCCACGCAAAGGGGAAACCCGGATCTTCGGCTCCTCGCTGCTGCGGCGCTGCCGAGCAGATCAGCTGCTGGGTGGCCGAAGGAACCTTCCCTGGGTCTTCCCCGCCGCCCACGCGCCGCTCGAGAGCAAGAGGGGGAGAGATAGAGAAAGAGAGAGAAGGAAAGAAAGAGATGAGAGAGGGAGGAAGAGAGTGTGAGAGAGGAAGAAGCAAGATAGAGAAAGAGAGAGAGAAAGGAAGATGAGAAAGGAAGAGAGTGACGTCATCGGGTGGGAAAATATTTTTAATTAATATTTTTTGAAAAATCGCGATATAGCGTTTCGCGAAGATCGAGATCGCGAAAATCGAGGGATCACTGTATATACATTATATATATACATAAACACACACACACACACACACACACACGTTTATGCCATTCAATGTTTTCTCTTTGGGTCACTGATACACAGCCCTAAGAAATGCTGATGCACTGTTTCTCCTTAAAAGTAGCCTTTCTATTTATCAGTCTCTTCCCTTCTAATCCAATAGAGGAGGACCCAGACCTGACAGAATTCTCTACTTTCTTAGAGAGATTAAAAGATAATCACCAAGCTCTGGCTACTTGCTCTTAAGAGTTAATATGAAAGAAAGTGCCTTCTGCTCATCCACTCATAGCTTACCTGTCAGGGGTGATTCTGCTTAAGGCCTTTAGGCAAGCAGGCTGGGTTAAGGTCATCACAGGCTTCTAGCTTTCTTCCATTATTCCCACCGAAGCTGGGCAGACTGAAGGAATGTGTAATACTAGGATTAAGCAAAAGAATATGGTTGATGGGAAAATGGAAAAACATAGTATGTATATGTATATGTATGTATATATGCGTATATGTATGTATGTATACACGCACACACACACATATTAGAAATATGACACAACCAATACTGCATATTGCATACCAAAGTCATTAATTAGACATAATAATTCTTTAGATGAGCCATCAGTGTTAAAGAACTATATGTACTTTAAAGTAGCCTTATTGTATCAGCACTGAGTTCCAGTTTGTTTCTTATTTATTTAATCAAATTGATAAAGTGCTCAATTCAATTGACTCTGATCAGTTTTCAACAAAATCAGGCAATACAAACTTCCAGTAAATTTAAATAAAGTACAGAAACCAAAAAGAAAATTGATAGCAGAAAAATATAAAACAAAATACACACACGCATGCACATCTTTGCCAACTCTTTATCCTAAACCCTGGGGAAAGAGTCCTATTTCTGAGGCTTACTTAAAAGATAGCAGTACTGTATTAGGACAATACAAACTTCTGGAAAGATACCATTCAATGGGGCAGAGCTACAACAAAGAAGGCAACAGATGACATTTTTTCAAGGAGGGGTCCCAAAGCATGTTCATCATGCTGGTTCTTAAAAGAGTGGGCAGAGACAATGAGAGAAGGGAAATCTTTTGGTTTTGGGGAGGAAAATAGGAGGGGAAAAACTGCCTAGCTAGCGTCCTTAGTCTGATCAGATTCAGCACATTATTTTATCCCCCGGTTAGTGGTTAAAAAAAACCTTTATTCTGAGAGAGTAACAATGAAAGAGCTTGCAAGCTGCTACGAGCTGGGAACATCGCTAGCACCTGTTTAGGGCTAGAAAGAAACATTCTGATTAAGTAAAGCAATAAAAAAAAACCCTGCACATACTTAGGGCTTGAAAAGTATTCTTTGCAGAGAGTAACAATGAAAGAGCTTGCAAGCTGCTAAGAGCTGGGAACATCGTTAGCACCTGGTTAGGGCTGGAAAGAAACTTATTCAGAGCAAGTAGAGCAATGAAAAAACCTTGCAAAGACTTAGGGCTTGGAAAACATTCTTAGCAGAGAGAAATAATGAAAGAACCTGCAAGATAAGAGCTGGGAAGATCGTTAGCAGCTAGTTAGGGCTGGGGGGAAAGAAAAAAAAAGTTACATTCAGAGTATAAGATGCACCTGAATTTTCAGCCCCTTTTAGGGAGTAAAAAGATGTGCCTTATACTCCAAAAAATACAGTATTCATAGAGGTGGCATGGTCCTCTTCAGTGAAGAGTAATTACATACTGGACAACCCATGGCATTGTTGTTTCATTGTTTTAAAGATATTTCCATACCTAGAAAGAAAAACAATGGCTACAGGAGAACAAAAAAAAATCAATGGGAGCAATTTTTGATCTCCTGTGCGATACCCCACTGAATTCCCTTGTGGGAAGTTGACACTGTGTGCATTGGAAATCTCCTTTGCTCTTTGTTCCTCCCTCTCTCCTTTCCCTTCCTCTCTTTCTGTTCTTCCTATTTCTCCCTTCCTCTCTCCATCCTTTTTTCATCCCTGTTGTTCCCTGATTTTCCTTCCCTTCCATTTTTCCATTCTTTCTTTCTTTTGCTTCCCTCCCTTTCCAGCAAGCAGGTAAATGGCTACTGCTGAATGCAGGACGGAGCAAGGGACTGTGGGAGTGGCAGGGAAGGGACACATTGAAAATGATGTTCAAATGATTCTACCAGCATGATGGCAGCACTGAAGCAGCCACAACTTCCCTAAGATTCTGGTATTCTGTAGGTTAACTCATTTGATGTACAGTGGTACCTCAAGATACGAACCCCTCGTCTTACGAACAACTCGTGATACGAACCCGGGGTTCAGAAAAAATTTGCCTCTTCTTACGAACTTTTTTCGAGTTACGAACGCCAAACCCGAACTTCCGGGTTCCGCATTCGGGAGGCTGCTGGGAAGCCCCCCGGCTGTTTTAAAAGGTGACCGCCGGGCTGGGGGGCTTCCCAGCAACCCCCCGAACCCCGAACCCGGAAGTTCGGCAAAAGTTCGGGGTTCGGGAGGTTGCTGGGAAGCCCCCCAGCCCGGCGGTCACCTTTTAAAACAGCCGGGCGGCTTTCCAGCAGCCTCCCGAAGCCGAACGCCAAACCCGAACTTCCGCGTTCGGCGTTCGGAGGCTGCTGGAAAGCCGCCCGGCTGTTTTAAAAGGTGACCGCCGGGCTGGGAGGCTTCCCAGCAGCTTCCCGAACCCCGAACTTTTGCTGAACTTCCGGGTTCAGGGTTCGGGAGGCTGCTGGGAAGCCCCGCAGCCCGGCTGTCACCTTTTAAAACAGCCAGGGGGCTTCCCAGCAGCCTGGGAAGGCCGGCGGTCTCCATTGCGGAGCCCAGCCATGTGGGCTCTGTTCCCCCTCTTACCAGCCCAGCAGGCAGCCGCTGCGGAGCCCGGCCCTGTAGGCTCCGTTTCCTGGCCGGCGGTCTCTGTCGCGGAGCCCAGCCATGTGGGCTCCACTCTCCTCCCCGCCGGGTCTCTGTTGCGGAGCCCAGCCACGTGGGCTTAACCCCGCCCCTCTGTCCCACCCATCGCCCGTATCCAGCAGAAGCTGCCACCCGAGCGCTCTTGCCCGGTGGGAGGTGAAGCATTGGGGTGGGGGGGCTGTCAGGACACCCCCCACCCCAGCACTTTGCATCCCGCTGGCTAAGAGCAATCGGGCAGCAGCTTCTGCCGGACACGGGCAATGAGCGGGACAGAGAAGCGGGGAGAATCAGCGGGCTCCTTTGGCGGCTGGGGGCTGCCTGGCTTTGTGTTTTTGGCTGGGGGGGGGAGGCAGGAGGGCCGGTCACCCCACCCCAGTGCTTCACCTTCCCTCCCCAGCCAAAAAACCCAAAGGTCCCTACCACAGCACCCACTGCAGCCAAAACGACAAAGCCGGGCAGTTCCCAAGCTGCCAAAGGAGACTTAACCCCGTCCCTCTGTCCCACCCATCGCCCGTATCCCCCCCCCGCCCAGTTTCAGCTCCCCATTCCTCCAAGTCACTTCGCTCCTGTCCTGGCTAAACCGTGCGGCAGCAAACAGGCTTTGGGGTTTTGGCTGGGGGGGAGGGAGTTAGGAAGGTCCTACTTCTCCCCCCCAGCCAAAACCCCAAAGCATGTTTGCTGCCACACGATTTAGTGGCGAAGTGACGTGGAGGGATGGAAAGCTGAAACCGCCCGGTTTCAGCTCCCCATTCCTCCACGTCACTTCGCTCCTGTCCTGGCTAAACCGTGCGGCAGTAAACAGGCTTTGGGGTTTTGGCTGGGGGGGGGAGTTAGGAAGGTCCTACTTCTCCCCCCAGCCAAAACCCCAAAGCCTGTTTGCTGTCCCACCCATCGCCCGTATCCCCCGCCGCTGCCCGCTGGCTGCAAGCGCTCTGCCAGGCGGCCAGGAGGCATTCAGCGCGTGGAGGAATGGGAAGCACAAATGCCGGTGGCTTCAGCTTCCCATTCCTCCATGCACTTCGCCCTGAATGCTTCTTGGCCGCCTGGCAGAGCGCTCGCAGCCAGCGGGCGGCGGCGGGGGGGGATACGGGCGATGGGTGGGACAGAGGGGCGGGGTTAAGTCTCCTTCGGCAGCTGGGTAACTGCCCGGCTTTGTTGTTTTGGCTGCAGTGGGTGCTGTGGTGGGGACCTTTGGGTTTTTGGCTGGGGGGGAAGGTGAAGCACTGGGGTGGGGTGGCCGGCCCTCCTGCCTCCTCCCCCAGCGAAAAACACAAAGCCAGGCAGCCTCCAGCCGCCAAAGGAGCCCCCTGATTCTCCCCGCTTCTCTTTCCCGCTCATTGCCCGTGTCCGGCAGAAGCTGCTGCCCGATTGCTCTTAGCCGGCGGGATGCAAAGTGCTGGGGTGGGGGGGTGTCCTGACAGCCCCACCCCACCCCAATGTGAGCAGCGGGGAGTCACCCATGGCCGGCAGAAGATCGCTCTTGCTGACCTGATGCCTCGCGATGAAGCCGGGCAAGAGCGATCTTCTGCCGGCCATGGGCGACTCCCCGCCGCTCGCCCATGGCCGGCAGAAGATCGCTCTTGCCCGGCTTCCCCGCGAGGCCTCAGGTCAGCATTCTGGACGGGTGGGCGGCGGGCGAGGAGGGGGGAAGCCTCGCAGGGAAGCCGGGCAAGAGCGATCTTCTGCCGGCCATGGGCGAGCGGTGGGGAGTCGCCCATGGCCGGCAGAAGATCGCTCTTGCTGACCTGAGGCCTCGCGGGGAAGCCGGGCAAGAGCGATCTTCTGCCGGCCATGGATGACTCCCCGCCGCTCGCCCATGGCCGGCAGATCGCTCTTGCCCGGCTTCCCCGCGAGGCATCAGGTCAGCATTCTGGATGGGTGGGTGGCGGGCGAGGAGGGGGGAAGCCTCGCGGGGAAGCCGGGCAAGAGCGATCTTCTGCCGGCCATGGGCGAGCGGCGGGGAGTCGCCCATGGCCGGCAGAAGATTGCTCTTGCTGACCTGAGGCCTCGCGGGGAAGCCGGGCAAGAGCGATCTTCTGCCGGCCATGGGTGACTCCCCGCCGCTCGCCCATGGCCGGCAGAAGATCGCTCTTGCCCGGCTTCCCCGCGAGGCAGCAGGTCAGCATCCTGGGAGGGCGGGCGGCGGGTGAGCGGTGGGGAAGCCGGCAGCTGTGGCAGCTGCTGCAAGAGGCTTCCCCGCCTCCTCAAAGCAGCCTCCCAAACCCAAACTTTCGCTGAGAAGCCCCGCCACCCGGCTGTCACCTTTTAAAACAGCCGGGGGGCTTCTCAGCAGCCTCCCAACGCTGAACCCGGAAGTTCGGGTTTGGCGTTCGGGTTCAGGAGGCTGCTGGGAAGCCCCCCCGGCTGTTTTAAAAGGTGACATCCGGGCGGCAGCGGTTTTTTGCGGGGGGGGGTTGTTGCATGGATTAATTGACTTTACATTGTTTCCTATGGGAAACAATGTTTCGTCTTACGAACCTTTCGTCTTACGAACCTCCCCCTGGAACCAATTAAGTTCGTATCTTGAGGTACCACTGTACGTTGGCTGGAAAGGTTTTGCTTTTTGATGCACCATTCTGCTCAGTTAAAGGTTACAGGTCTAAGTGTTTTAGTGTACAGTGATTCCTCATCTTACAAACCCCTCGTCATACGAACTTTTTGAGATACGAACCCGGGGTTTAAGATTTTTTTTGCCTCTTCTTCCAAACTATTTTCATCTTACGAACCCGCCACCGCTGCTAGGATTCCCCGCCTCCGGACTTCCGTTGCTAGGCAAAGGCTCCCCTCACTGGGAAACCCCACCTCCGGACCTTCCGTTGCCAACGAATTGCCCGTTTTTGTGCTGCTGGAATTCCCCTGAGGCTCCCCTCACTGGGAAACCCCACCTCCGGACTTCCACGTTTTTGCGATGCTGCAGGGGAATCCCAGCATCGCAAAAACGGGCGCTTCGCTGGCAACAGAAGTCCAGAGGTGGGGTTTCCCAGCGAGGGAAGCTTCAGCGAAATTGCAGCAACCAATACCCAGATAAGAAGGGATTAACAGCAGATAAATAAGCTAGACAAGAACAATATCCTAATTAAGGAACTAACATTATCAAAATTCTGACACTTGGCATACATCCCCTTTATGATGGTGGTGGTGCTGCAACTACCTCACCTACCCACCTGCCAACACTCAAAAAAGAGCTCTGGATTTTTTGGCCTGCTCTTTGCTTACTTCTTTTTGCTCCAATATGCCTGGAAGGCTCAGACGTCTCCTGCCCCTCTATACCCAGATTCATTCAACCTTTGCCTTTTTGTACAACTGCTGATAGGTGAGCTAAGGCCAAACCAAGGCTGAGGCAGACAGCTAGCAAATGTGATGTTTCTGAAGGGTAGAAAAAGACTGCATGTAGCCTTCAAAATAATTGCAAGAAAGGAAGGTGTCAGGCCGAAGCCATTTAAATCAGTGTCTTTGGCCTGCCGCGCTTTATAGTATTTTAATGTGCATTCTTTACTGTGGAAATTTGAAATAGGCAATTGCGTGAGGGCTTTCTGTATGTAGCCATAACAAATTCTTTCTAGATAGTCAAGGTCATCCTTCTCTTCGCACTCCTTCACCTGCACAGAAGGAAATGGGTGGATTCTGCCAGGTTGGTAGTTGAAGATTGGTCAACAAGATGGCCTTGTGATTATGAGGACAAGGGCTTTCAACTGGGTGGAGAAACCCCTGGGAATTCAGATTTGGGGTTCTCCCGGTGGCACCCAACATGGCTCTGCTAATAAATTGGAACTTTGAAGAATACGTTGCCTCGGACTCTGATTTGGCTTTGGATGCTATTTGGAATCCTGACAGAAGGGGAAGTCCTGCAGCAGGACAGAGAAAGGAAGCTTGGATGCTGAAGATCTGAGCTCTCTTTCTCTAGCCCAGCATGGCAGTTCCCTTTCACACATGGAGGGAAAGGAAACTCCTGCGGTGAGCCAGAGAAAGGAAGCTCAGATTCCCAGAATCCAAGTTTTGTTTCTCCAGACCAGTGCAGATGTTTCTTTCCTAATGATGCAAATGGGAGCCAGGATTGAAGTCACTGAGCAAAGCAGTCATGTGGGCATCTTACTTAATAACCACAATGGTTTACACTGGAAATTCCAGTCCCAATTGTAGTCGCAGGCAGAGGACTTTTTTGTGTATTCTCTTCTATTAAGACTTTTACCTTTCTTTTTTTCTTTTTTAATGTAAGTATAAGATTAAACTGGAAGGCGCTGTAATGTAGTGACAGAAATATAATTCCTAAAATACCTAAAATTCACAGTATCAGCACACAGCTAATTGTTGTATCTAATAATCCACACAATCTAGTTCTTTGAAAAACTTGAAAAGTGATTTAACTTTCATAATACTAGAGGAATGGAAAATGACCGGGCTATTTCTGTCCAGGAAATTTTATAGCTGGTGCCCTAACCTCAATCAGTGAATAGCACTGGAAATTACATAAGCTAATTATTTGGCTAGCAACAATGCTCACTGTCTCTGAACTACAATTCTGAGGATTCAGTGGGTTACAACCACCACCTTAACTGGATTACTATCCAATTAAGGATCCCTTTTATGAGTGCTGAGTTTCAGTTTATAGACCTTTGTCTCCTTTACCAGAATTATTTTGTAGATCCTGGGCAATTAGGAACTCAACAACATATATTATGTATCTTCAGTGATCTCTTCAAGTGGATGTAAACTTTGCAGATCTATTTAGAAACATAGAACATGACGGCAGGAAAAAGACCTCATGGTCCATCTAGTCTGTCCTTATACTACAGTATTTCCTATATTTTATCTTAGGATGGATATATGTTTATCCCAGGCATGTTTAAATTCAGTTACTGTGGATTTACCAACCATGTCTGCTGGAAGTTTGTTCCAAGCATCTACTATTATTTTTTCTATGAATTTTCTCTAACATACATAAAAACACACAGGATCTCCCCAACTTTCCCTTCTCAATGCACTTCTCAACATGACATATACCACTGATCAGGCCAGCCCCAATGTGTCCAGCACTTTCTCTCAGTTGTTGACACTAATAGGTAACTGCTAAAAACATTTGTGTCCCCAACTTCCATCAACAGATTGCAAAATCAATTTTGCTAATTGTCATTTCTTACATTCATTTAATTTGAATACTGCTGTATGTTTTCCTAGATGATAGTTTTTCTAATCTCTCACAGTACTTATTTATGAAGCCCTTGGCAACTTATTTCAACAAAAAGCAAGTTTCTCTTAGTTTAACAGGATTTATTGAAAGATGGAAGAGGTACAAGATTCTCAACAAATGACCTGGTTTCACTTTAGAACCCAATTTATCTTTAAGGTGGCTAAAGTGAAAGGGTGTTTTTTTTTAGCCTTTTATTCACAATCTTAATATGAACTGGTGAAAAGGCTCCAGTTTTTTTAATGGATAACTGAGGAATGCCCAGTAATCAACATGTGAATGTCTCTGAACACAACATTATACTTTCCCTTTGTGTGAGGGAATAATAACAGCATTCTTCCAAGTATCAGGCACAAATGCATCTTCATATACATGTGAAACAAGTTGTAAGTCGGTCCATCAGTCAACCAAATCAATATCTGAATATTTCCCCAATTACACTATTTCTGCTATTAATGTTTATTAATACTATTTAAATACTATTAATAGTTTTTCTCATATTTTCATATTTATCACTTTTCTTTTAGTGCTCTTTGTTTCTTGGACACTAACACTGCATTTGTTTCAATAACAATCTTTGAGATATCACTATTTCCATCAAATCTCTAAAAAAACTCTCTGAATATTATCTCAAGTTGGTTTCATCTCAAATCATTTAATCACTTTTATTTTTTAACTGCACTCACTATGTCAGAAGCTCCTCAGACTGGTCCTTTCATCCATTTCCAATGTTTTGTTAATCAAAATTGCTTTGCATTTTCCCTGTCTCTTTTAAATCTAATGATTTGATTACAGCACCATATTTTTTGTTATATCTTTCATCCTCTTTTCTACAGCAATAATGTACATTTTGCCTTAGCCACAGCCCCTTTACTTTGTCATTCCACTAGGCATCCTTGTTCATGCTTCCATCCTTTCTATTACCATAATTCTACATACTTCTGTGGCACTTTGTGATGCAATTCTTTTCATTCCATTCCAAACAGTTTCCGGATAATGTTTTCTTCAATTTATTCTATTGGGAGTTTAAATCTATTCTTCAATATTTTTAAAATACAACACATACTTCATTTCCCAAAACAATTCTATTTTTAATTTCTTTCCTTTTCTTCCAAGTTCATTTCTCTGCCAGGAACCACATTCAGAATCTCTCATCTGTATCCCTCAATAATTGAATCAATATTCTATCATTAAAAATCAAATAAACTGTAACTTCAGATTTGTTTCAGATTTACTATCTGTACATACAAATAGATTTATGCTTAAACCATATAATCAGAGCAGAACATTTTCTAAGCACTGTTAATCAATATTCTCAATAACTGAACTTATATATATTCACTTCCTGTGTGTATTTGTGTCAATTATCTTCCTTAAGGCCAGACTACTGTCTTTTCGATCTATTATATCCTTTTCATTTTTTTTGTAACTTCACAAATAGTGTATCTATTTTTCTTCCATTGCATTTGTTAATTTGTTAACATTCCAAGTTGCACTATTCCCCATGTTTTTAACAAATGTGCCCAGTGATATTGACCTCCAGTATTGATCACTGTATTTAGTCAATTTCATATTGCGCTTTTCAGGCAGACAAGGAAGGTATAGATGAGGTTAACTAAATCAATCAGTACCATGTGCAATATGCCCTATTAGCCGGTAACTATGAGAGCAGTACTGAACAGATTTGGTATATTTGGTACACAAATGTTACTGAACCAAGTTTTCACAGAATGCAGACAAAAATCTTTAATGAAAATACCTTTCTAGAGACACATTACTGATGTGCACTCAAGATATTTACATTAAGCATTTTTATACCGGTCATCCAATGAAAGTAACAAAAATATCGCTAGCTCAACAGGGTTACAGCGAGTTCGGGGAATAGTCTAACATAAGATACCCACTCACCCAGCACAGTAAAATAAAATATAACTAGTTATATCACCTACAGTGCCTCTCAACAATAGTGAAAGAAATTGATCCCAAGACACCAAATGAATTCTGCAGCTGAGGATGGACTTCATCCTGGCCTTCTACCAGAGTAATTCAATATTTTAACCACAACTGGTCGTTACCACCCGTCCCTCCAAAATAACACTGCGTCTTATTTTCTTTTTTTCTTATTTTCTGGGGCAGATCCATTCCAAGAGCCGGAGTGGCGCAGCAGGTAGAGTGCTGTACTGCAGGCCACTGAAGCTGACTGTAGATCTGTAGGTCAGCGGTTCAAATCTCATCACTGGCTCTAGGTTGACTCAGTCTTCCATCCTTCCAAGGTGGATAAAATAAGGACCCGGATTGTGGGGGCAATATGCTGGCTCTGTTAAAAAGTGCTATTGCTAGCATATTGCAAGCTGCCCTGAGTCTAAGGAGAAGGGCGGCATAAAAATCGAATAAATAAAATAAATAAAATCTCATAGTCACACCGTAAGAATCCAGACAGAATGGACAGATGGCTGGCTGTGCAGGCTCTTAAGTAGGGCTTAATTTGGGAGTAGGGTTTGTATTAGGCACATATATTAAAAACATGCTAGGACTTATTTTCAGCATTGGTCTTATTTTGGGGAAAACAGGTACATTAATTACATTGAATGGCACTATTATTAAATTACATTAGCTACTTAAATGAAGAATGCCTGTGTATTGTTTCTAGCTAGAGTTTTGTTAATGATTGTTGTACAAATTTTCAAATCCTCTTCACCATTTTCTCTCTTCACACAACTGTTATGTGTATACATCACACTCTTTTCCTCAGGACCATTCTCTATGCAACTGAGGTAGCAGGCGTGTGACCCACAAAGTTAATGTGTAAACAGACATCAGTCTTTCAAACTCTTTGTGGTATCTACAGTACACCATTTCGTTTGGATGATGGACCTCAGTTTTTCTAATATGTTCTTCACTATTTGTATATCAGTGATGAACAATGAAACAAATGCAAAAAAATGGTTTTTAAAAAAAATGATAGTCTTTGACAAGCTGATATATGTGTAAACCCACAAGCCATTGTGAATAAAAGTCACAGCAAGGTGCAATAACTAAGTGGTGGAGAATACTGTTTAATTGCAGAATGTTCAATATTCATTCTAAGGCAAATATGTGTGGAGCTGGAATGGATCTTTTTTCCAAACATTTAAAGGCCACTGCCAATTAATACAGAATTAAATGGACTGATGATCTGATTTAGCATAGGGCAAGTTTATGACATCAGAACATTCAAATAACAAACTCAATCTACTATGGTTGCATAGTGATTTTCTGATAGCATGGCGAGACCTAGACCTTCAATTTTTCAGCAGTTAAGTGACATTAAAGTCTGCCACAAAGGACAATGGAATGTGGTGGGTGGAGTACAAAATTCCTAGGGGATGGAGTGGGGGAGAATCTGGTACAAAGCTATGTAAGATATACCTTAAAATTCATAGCACAAAACTGGAGAAAATCTTTGCATTTCTTCTCTGAAAGCAACTATAAAAACTTTCATTTGTGTTTGTCCTTTAGAGTTTTTCTAAAGTGTAAAAGCAAGACAAAATAGGTTTTGATTCAACAAGAACCAAAGCTTAATTTATTATATATTTTAAACTAAAATGAACAGCAATGCATTTTCAAATATATTATGGTTGCAATGAACTAGTTTGTTTTCATTGTATGTACTGAATATAAAAATACACTTTTCATGTTTAGCTAAGATGCTCAAAAAATCGTATTTCTGTTTTTATATGTGCCTTGGGACTCGGGACAGAACAGCATGTAAATACTTTCTTGTGGCTCTTAAAAAGACATTGACATCTGCAAGTGGAGTTTAACTTGTTCCATTCTTTTCTATTAAAACCATGCCAATTTCCTCAATTCAATAACAAGAAGTAACAAGAAGTGGATAGTTTTGTATTCCAAACACAACTGCAAGAAGGAAGCTATAGTTTATACATTGGTATCATAGCTTCATATACAAAGGCAAGTAGTAACTATGAGAACTGAAAATAACTATATGCGTTTTGACATTACAAAAGAATCAGCCACATCTGAAAAGTCTGAAGCATTTCAAGCAGTGCATTTTTAAGTTCAAAAAACTTTTAACTCGAGACATTCCAAGAAAGAAAATTATTTCAGCCTCCGAGACTAACCAACTGAAACATACTAACTTTTGGGACACTAGAAGTAATGAATGAGGATCCCTTACAGCTTGTGTGTACAAAAAAAAGTATCAATGCAACAGGAATAAAAAAATCCATGCAAATATATATATATATGAATATACATTGCTTCAAAATATCTATATTGCTTCAATTGCTTCTCTGTGTGTGTATATATATATACATACATACATACATACATACACACACATACATACACATATACATACATAAACATACTTATGTGTATATATATACATACATACATACATACACTGTATACATTATCCTAGTCTCCCTTAATTTTAAAAATACATACATACATACATACATACATACATACATACATACATACACACACACACACAGAGAGACATACATTGGATTTTGGTGTTTTGTTAGAACAAAAATACCATGCATAGACAAAGGAGGGGGGTGCTTTTAAACGGGGAACTATTATTGCTATGAAAGTCTTTTGGCCTTTTCTATCTCTTTTTTTTAAAAGTATATAACTGCTTCGTGAGGTTTGATCATTGGCAAGATATCAGCACCATTACAACGTCTGTATACTGTATACAGCAACACCTCTCGATCTTCAATATCTGCCTCTCAATCTTCCCAAGGATGCCCACCCCCATAGGCAAGAGCCTGTGGAAACAGGCCTCGAGTTCTCCCCAAGGGGAAGCAAAACAACCGTCTTGTTTTCGGTGCCGTGTAAACAACCTTCCGCTCGTTTGAGATTTCCTGCTTCGCGAGGGCCGAAGGAGCCGGGGGGGGGGGTGTCGTCGTCTAAAAATGCCCTCCTGGTAAGTTTGTAAAAAGGAAGCTTCCCGAGTTATACTAACCCTCCTCTCCCCTTTGCCAGACCCGAAGCCCCAAAGCAGGCAAAGTGCTTCGGCGCCGGCGTAGACCGGCCTTTTCGCGTCCCCCGAGGGCTGCAAGCCTTTAAAGCTGCCTACCCTCCGTTCGTTACTGCCCGGGTTAGGGGAGAAGGTCCGACTGGGGCAAAACCAGGGAGCCCACTACCCCAACTTCCCCCTATTAGGGAACAGCCGATAAGCCGGGAAAGGAAGCGAGGCCTCAGCCACCGGGAAAAAGAGGCGCCCCAGAAACGGCTCGCCAGGCGCCCCCCGCGTCCCGCACCAGCCGAGCCCCCCCCCCACTCTCGCCCTGGGGGTGGCGAGGGGGGAGGAAGATTTCCCCGTTGGCTCGCTGCCCCTTCCTCACCTCAGCGCGCATCCATCGCAAAGCACCCGCCGCCGCGGCTCCTGCAGCCATTTCCCACAGCGGACCAAAAAAAAAAAAGTTATTGGCAAACCCCCTTGTTCGCTTTCGGCATCCCCGCCTCTTTGGGCTCTCCGCGCTAGGACGGCCGCAGCGGCAGCAGCCGCCACCCGCGCTCACTTCCGGCTCTTGGAAGGAAAGACTGGCGGAGGGAGGGAAGAGTGGCGGCGGCGGCGGCAATAAGGAGAAGCGCCCCGCCAGCGTCGCAGGCTGCGAAGCGAGAACCGGGAATGTGGGGCCGCGTGCTTCCCGCCGAAGGAGTTGCTCGCGCCAGCTCTCTCTCGGGTGGAGGGGGGGGGGGTTAGATAGGTGAATGTGGGGTTGTAAGTCGAGGATTTAACGGGGGTTAGTAGGACTTAGCAATGATTTTGAAGCGAAGCTGCTCCGGATTACATATTGGGGATGGTGGTAAATAAGTGAATGTGGGGTTGTAAATCGAGGACTTAACAGAGGGCGTCTTGGCGGCGCCGTGATTTTGAAGAGAAGTTGCTCCCGATTAAATTATTGGGGGGGGGGGGTGTTTGTCGTGAAAAGGCAAGTAGAGACGGCTGCGCCTGCCTCGGAATGACGAACCAGCCCCCCAAAATACCCCATTAACCGCCCGGAGGGCGGAGGGGGTTGTTGGTGGTGTTGGGGAAATCGTGTGAACCCCGTTTAAGGTTCGGTGTGTGTCGTGTGAACCCTGAGGGGGGGAAATTAAATCGTTACAGTCAGCTATGAATAGAATAGAATACTTTTATTAGCCAAGCGTGATTGAACACACAAGGAATTTGTTTTTGGTGCACCAAATATTTTCTTTGGTGCCCAAGAAAAAACTTTGGAAGTAAGTTTCGATGACGAGGGTCGGACAAAACGCTATTTTCTCCCCGGCTTGGCGTGACACAGACAGGCACCCGCAGTTAACTCGAATCGGGATTTTACTCAATCCGATTAATGGACACGCCGTGTTTATTAAGCAATTACGTGCTTCCCTTTGCCTCAGCAGGACGTGCCGTCTGGTCTGTTATCGCTTAACATTGCGTTGTATCAAGTCATGGGTTGGTTCGACAAACTACGACTAAAAGGCCAGCCTCATTAGTCATAAAAAAAATCCATGAACCCAGCCTAAGTGACATTATCTTTGTTTGTAAATCATGATTTACCTAACCCTATGTTTTCTGCTTACAAACAACCATGCATACGGACTCTGGCAGTACCTGATAAAAGTAAGCAAAATGACCACGCTCACTATTGTCCAAATTTACTTGTAGCCTTTGTTTATGTTTATACTATGCCTATTATCTTCAACATATTTAAATAAATAAAATAATAAATAAATAAATAATTTGTGTTCCCTTATCCACCATTATTTCCTTAATCCAGTACACTCTAAAGAGGCCACATAATCAAGAATTGGTGTAACCCCACTGCTTACTTTTTAAATCCCATTTTAGGAGGACAAGAAAATAATTCCTACTCTCATAATAAATATTACACCACCAACTACTGTTTGAAAGATTTTCTTTCAAAATAAGAGAGGATGTATTCTTAGAAAAATACAGTACTAGATTCCACTGACCTGAAAGGCAATCCAATTTGTTGTTCTGAAAAGCAGAGAAGGCTTTCCGTCTCAGATAGATTGTTTTTGTCAGGGATCTCACTGAAATAGGAAAAATTCAAGGTCTTTTAGATCTGAAGAATTAATCATGGAGTTTCACCACCTGATTTTTAAACAATTACCTTTTGTGGCTGTTAAAGGCACAGAGAACGTTGACAACCATTTTGATTAACCATCGTATTACATCATTCTTTATGTATGTACTTCTAATTGTTCTGGGAAGTACTTGGATATTGAACAGACTCTGATGTCACCTGAACACTGCCCTCTTTTCATATTCATCTGCCACACAGGCCACTTAGAATGTACCTTTACAGGTGACTCATGGTTCAGGAGGGCTTCACCTGTTTGTTCTAGCAACCAATGCATGTTTCATCAACTTTAGAACAGTTAAAAGTTCAACAGCTAACGCTGTATTGGAAAAAGAGTGATTTTTAAAAAAATTCTGCTTGTGGCACAAAAATAAATCCTTACAAGTTTCCAGTATTCCTTGATATCTCCCCTTAACATGAATCATTTTCTGCATTCCAATTGTGGAACAATCAATATTTATTGTTAACTAGAAGTTTAATATTTTGGATAGGAATGACTACAAACTGTGGAAGGAGCAGGCTACGTATTAGTTGCTTCACACTGTAGGCTGGGTATTTCTTAAAACTGGTGATGGCAAAAGAGCAGTGGTATGACAGGATGAATTTCATGCTTGCTTCCAGACAACATGACTTTTGTTCTTTAGGATGTGCTGTTTATGGCAGTATGTATGATGTGTTGGGACCAGGCTGAGGATGTCACCAATTTCTACTTAGGTAATTGCATTTTATGCAGCAATAAGAATGATACAATGGTTATTTCTTCTGTTCCCCAAAAAGAAATTATGTTCACATCCCGAAAAGAGAATAGTAATGTATTTGGATGTTATTCCCATAAATAGAGATAACTATATAATGATGATAATAATAATAATAATAATAATAATTATTATTATTATTATTATATAGTTATCTCTATATTGTATGAGGGGCGGCATACAAATCTAATTAATAATAATAATAATAATTATTATTATTATTATTTATTAGATTTGTATGCCGTCCCTCTCCGTAGACTCGGGGCGGCTCACGACAGTGATAAAAACAATACATAATGACAAATCTAATAATTAGAATCTAAAACAGCAATTATGCATATAAAAAATCTAAAAGAGAAACCCCAGTAAATAAAAGCATACATACAGTCATATTGTGCACAGAAACTACATAGGCAAGGGGAAAGTGTCTCAATTCCCCCAAGCTTGACGACAGAGATGGGTTTTGAGGAGTTTATGAAAGGCAAGGAGGGTGGGGGCAGTCCTAATTTCTGGGGGGAGCTGATTATAATTACTAGAATTACTATACATGTGACATTTTGAACTTGAAGCATGTTAAAAAATATTCTCTATTAAATCAGCATACAATCCTCTTATAACAAAACCTACTTGTTGACGCTTGTTTATTCTTCGTCAATTCTCTTTTAATATATCCTATTCATTTTAGTACAAGTTATTGCAATACTATTACAAACATGGAATCATTAGGTTGGAAGAGATCTAGGAGGTCTTCTAATAAAATATTATATCTAGATTTTCAGGAAGTATTGATCTCTGAAATATAATGTATATCATTAGACTGCACTAAAATGTGGTAAATTACTGGAAAATTGCACAAATATGTCCTGGAATGCTAATGCAAGATCATTGAACTCTTGCAAATAGTACAGAGGGGAAAAAAGCACTGAACTTACTCAAGGAAAGCTATACAAAAACAAAAGAAGAGATAGGATGTAACACAAGTATAACATTAAAGTATTGATTAAGCAATGCATCTTTCCAGTTTGTTTAACATATATATATATAGATTTGTTTTCATAGATTTTCACGGGTACAGGTATGATGGTCTTGGCATATTCGGGTTTCTTCCCGAGTAAGATTTGGATATTTCTGGCGACGTTTCGGCGAGGTCCCACTCGTCATCTTCAGGCTGGTGCTTCTGTCCTTGTTCTAGAGCGAACTGTTCACCAACTGCCCCCAAACAGCTCTCAAGTTACAGTGGTACCTCTACTTACGAACTTAATTTGTTCCATGACCAGGTTCTTAAGTAGAAACGTTCGTAAGTAGAAGCAATTTTTCCCATAGGAATCAATGTAAAAGCAAATAATACGTGTGAACTCATCCCAAAAGTTTCTAAAGCACTCCCCTTCTTCTCCCCTCCCCCAATTCCCCTGGACACACACACATACACACACACTCACGTTCACACACTCGGCACGACACACATACACATACACCCTCCTCGTCTTCTCTCGGCTAGGAGGCACCCCCTTGCAAAGAGGATTGGCTGCGGTTTGCCAGATGAGCAGCACGAGGGGTGGGGATGGGACCGAACGGTGCTTGGGGTCATTCGTTCTTTTGCCCGTTTCCTTCACTCGCTTGCAGAAAAGGTCCCAACCCAGGAAGAGCACCCCATCCTAAGCTGCTTCCATAATTCCTGGGTGGGTTTCTCTGGGCTCCGGTCCATCACAGAGCCTCCGATGAAGCCTTGATCGCCAAGTCAGGGTCATCGGAATCCGCATAGGCATGCCCCTCTCGGCCTCCTCCGGCTGCTTTCCCCGGTACTTTGCCTGCCTCCCGCCGACCGTCTGCTTCCCCGGCTCGCTGCTCCAGTCAGCTTCCCAGGTACTGGCTTGAGCAAGCTGTTCGCGATGTCTCTGCGCCACTTGGGACAGGGAGAGGTGGCCGGGCTGGGCAGGTCGTGCCTCTCCCCGCTGGCTTCCACCCACTCCTCCCAACCTCTTTAAAGCTGACCCGAGGGGGGGGGGATTTGTAAGTGGAAAATGGTTCATGAGTAGAGGCAAAAAAAGTTCGTAAGTAGGGGCATTCTTAGGTAGAGTTACCATTGTATATAATAAATATTCTTTAGATTTTTCCATTTGACCCACTTATTCTATGACAATTGAGTCATTCAAAATAATACTTGCTGAGTATTATTTTTTCCTCATCTTGTCCGTACCTCTTACAATTTTCTTTCCATATGTACACATTTCAGATTATGATTGGCCATTCGGTGTCGTCAAAACATTTCGAAAGTAGGAAACAGAAAAGTTTCAATCTGATTGGTTGAATGCCTGTGTATATTCTTTTCTTATACGACACTAGAAGCAATTACTCATTTCATAATGCCCCATATTTAGACGGTCATTTGAAGATCATCAGTAGGGATGAGATAACAATTTACAAACAAAATTCTTGATGAACTGGAGTTTATTATTTGAATTTATTAAAATATATGTAATCTATGGTTCTGGGGGAGGGAAAACTAATTTAAAACTTCTGCATTCTCATATCTAATTAATATTTAGAAATAATGGGCTTAATTTTATCTTTACACAAGATTATAGTGTGGCTCGGGTGGAATTCAGATAATTTACCTACCTGTTCGCCCAGCAGCACCAAAAATGTGAGCACAACATTGAAACCCTATTCATTTAACAACCATATTGCTAATTTAAAAACTGCAGTGATTCACTTAATTTTGGCAAGAAAGGTCGTAAAATGAGGCAAAATTCACTTAATTACTGTCTCACTTTGCAACAGAAATTTTGGACTCAGTTGTGGTCATAGGTGAAGGACCACCTATATCTGTG
Source organism: Erythrolamprus reginae (assembly GCF_031021105.1). Lineage (NCBI taxonomy): Eukaryota > Metazoa > Chordata > Lepidosauria > Squamata > Dipsadidae > Erythrolamprus > Erythrolamprus reginae. The sequence continues at coordinate 125,888,204 of NC_091950.1, forward strand.
ATGGCAAACCTTTTTTCCCTCAGGTGCCGAAAGAGCATGCATGTACGCTATCGTGCATGCGGGAGTGCCCACTCCCATAATTCAATGTCTAGGGAGGGCAAAAACAGCTTCCCCCACCACCCAGAGGCCCTCTGGAAGCTGGAAAGAACCGTTGAACTTACCTGAACGGTCTTCTCGATGCCCTGGAAGGAGAGTCCAGCATGGGTTTAGCTCAAGTCTTATTGGTAGGGACTGAGTTTTAAATTAATATAATTAACATATTAAGTAGGTACCGCCCCCTTGCTGCCCCAATACCTCAGTTTTAAAAAACGAAATCAAGTAATAAACAGAATTTATTGAATAATTAACTACAACCATAACTGAATTGCAACAACTGTCCATGGTTCAATGGGAGGGTTTGGACTCTCCTTCCAGGGCATCGAGAAGACCGTTCAGGTAAGTTCAACGGTTCTTCTCCCATGCCTCTGGAAGGAGAGTCCAGCATGGGATATACCCAAGTTCCAGTGTTCAAGGGAGGGACATCATTGAATCATGACCCTGTAGAATCACACACTCGTTGCAACACTCTCCTCTCAAAGGCCGCCTCGGCCAAAGCAAAGGAGTCCAATTTATAATGTCGTATAAAGGTGGTAGGAGTGGCCCACGTCGCCGCCCTACAAATGTCCTCTATAGATGCCTGTGTGGCCCATGCCGCTGAAGTAGCCGCACTTTGAGTTGAATGAGCCGTGATTCCACTAGGCAGTGTATGGGAACCCGCTTTGTATGCTTCAACAATACAAAGCTTCAACCATTGACTAATTGTCTGTGAGGACACTTTGAGGCCTAGTCGATGTTGACCAAAGGAGACAAACAAGGCCTCAGTCTTACGGAAAGGACCCGTACGTCTGATATAGAGTTTCAGCGCTCTTTGTACGTCCACCTTATGCCACTTAAGTTCCAACAGATGGGATCCATGGACACAAAAATCCAGCAAGACAAGTTCTTGTGTCCGGTGAAAATGCGTGTTGACTTTAGGTATGAACGTTGGGTCCAAACGGAGGATCACCCTATTGGATTGAAATGTACAGAGGTCAGGTCTAACTGACAAAGCCGACAGCTCCGACACCCGACGTGCCAATGTAATGGCAACTAAAAAGGCTGTTTTAAGGGATAAAATCCTTAAAGGTACAGTTCTTAACGGTTCAAACGGCGGAGCTGTGAGTGCTTGCAGTACCATGGAAAGATCCCAAGTAGGGAATCGTCATATTGGCGGAGGATGCTTATTGGTAGCTCCTTTCAGAAAGTCTTTAATCAATGGATGGTGAGACAATGAACCACCATCCTCCGATCGAATAATGGTTGCCAAAGCCGCCACCTGTCTTGTTAAGGTGTTGGGAGCCAATCCCTTCTCCAAACCGGATTGTAAAAACTCCAACACCAAAACTAAATGAGCATCCTGCGGCCGCTGATGTCTGTCCATGCAAAAATTGGTGAACGCGGCCCAGGTAGCCTGGTAAATCCTAGTCGTTGAAGGCCTCCTGGCCGACTGGATAGTAGTGATGACATTCTCGGGAATATTCCAGGTTCTCAACCTGTCCCCCTCAAGCGCCAAGCGGTCAGGTGGAACCACTGAGGGTCCGGATGGAATATCGCTCCCTGAATGAGGGTGATTTGGTCGTCTGGGATCCTCCAAGGTTGGACAATTGAGAGCCCCATCAGGTCGGCGAACCAAGCCTGTCGTGGCCAGTGCGGCGCTATCAGGATGATCTCCGCCTGTTCCACTAGAATCTTTTCGATGACCCTTGGAATGAGCGGTATCGGTGGGAAGGCGTACAGCAATTCCCTCGGCCACGGAAGGTACAGAGCATTGGTCCCCTCGGCTCCTGGTGTGGGAAACCTGGAGTAAAATCTCAGAAGCTGGGCATTATGTTGAGTCGCGAATAAATCCACTGTCGGGTTGCCAAACCTGTTGGCCACTTGCTGGAACAGTTGCGGGGTCAGGCTCCACTCCGCTGGATCCACTGCTTGCCGACTGAGCCAATCCGCTTGAGTATTGGCTTCCCCCGCAATGTGCTCCGCGTGAAGCGACGCAAGATGGTCCTCCGCCCAGTCGAAGAGGAGTTGTGTTTCCTCCATCAACCTGAGAGATCTGGTCCCTCCTTGGTGGTTGAGGTGTGCCCTGGTCGCAACATTGTCCGTACGAACCAACACATGTTTCCCCTGGATAAGTGGAGTGAAGGTTAGTAAAGCAAGGCGCACTGCTTTTAGCTCCAGGAAATTGATATTTACTGGGTTCAAATCCTGAGGATGCCACAACCCTTGAGTTACGTGATGGTCCACATGGGCTCCCCAACCCAGAAGGCTGGCATCCGTGGTCACAATGATGTATTGTAGGTGGCCAAAGGGAGACCCTTGATGTGTCGCCCGGGACTTCCACCATTTTAGGGAGTCGCGCAGGCATCGTCCTACCGTAATCAAACTCTGTGTGTGACTCACACGTCGCTTTTGGTATGGAAGCAATGTCCATTGTAGAGTGCGGAAATGATACCTTGCCCAGGGGACGATGTCCACGCATGACACTAGGGTCCCTAGGACCTTGGATAAAAAGGCCAGCGGCACCATCCTCTGATGTTGCAATTTGGTAACTAAGTCCTGAACATTGCGCTGTCTCTCTGGAGAGAGGTACACCCTCCTGGCGATGGCGTCTATAACTGAGCCGAGATGGGTGATATTGGTTGTGGGCGAAAAATGACTTTTTGCCACGTTTACCGTGAAGCCATGGTCCTGCAGCAGCGTTACCGTGTCCCGTAGATCCTGCTGCGCGGTCGCCAGATCCCTGGACAGTACGAGGATGTCGTCCAAGTAAGCTAAACCGGGACCGTAAGGAAGCGATTAGCGCATCCAGGAGTTTGGTGAAGGTACGCGGTGCGGAAGAGAGGCCAAAAGGCATCGCCCGGTACTGATAATGATTCCCCTGGACATAAAAACGGAGATACCTCCGATGTTCCGGATGAATGGGCACGTGTAAATACGCCTCCTTCAGGTCGATGGACGACATGAGATCTCGAGGCCGGATTGACGCCAGGATAGTGCGAAGGGAGGCCATTTTGAATCTGCGGTATAACACGTACCTGTTCAGGTGCTTCAGATTCAAAATGAGCCTGCAACCTCCCGATGTCTTGGGTACTATGAAGACTCTGGAGTAGAATCCCATACCCTCCATCTGGGATGGCACCCTCTCGATGGCTTGGATCTCTAGGAGATGCGCAATTTCCCGCTCTAGTAATGTCCGTTTGGTAACATCTCTGGACACTGGACATGACACAAAATGGGTAGGCGGAACTTGAAGGAATTCTATGCGTAGGCCCCGAGTTACCGTGTCCAAGACCCAAGCGTCGGAGGATGTGGTCCTCCAGGCGGTACAAAACCTTTGGAGTTTCCCCCCCAAAGGGACCTGCCCTATGCAGTCACTTGGGTCGATGGAAGCCTCGTTGATTAGAACCTCGAAAGGGACGCCTTGCCTGCTGGTACCCTCTGCCGCGGTCCTGGAAGTAGGTCCTATCGCTCCGGTACGAATAGGCCTGACCATATTGTCCTTGTGAATATGGTCTGGAGGACTGTGTGGTCCCTGAAGCTGGGTCCCACCGAAAGGGCTGTCGGCGGCGATATGGGGCGTTATTGCGATCCTGACATCGAGAGGATCTGGGGAGGATCTTCCTCTTGTCCTTGTCCTCCACAAGGACTGATTCCAAAACCTCCCCGAACAATTTTGTGCCCTGGAAAGGGGCAGATGACAGGGGCCATTTCGATTTGGCATCTGCCTGCCAAGGTCGGAGCCAAAGGAGGCGTCGAGAGGAAATAGTGGAAGCCATGCCCCTTGCGGAAAACTTCGCCGCATGCAAGGTGGCATCTGCAGAAAATTCGGCCGCCGCCAGGAGTTTGTTTAAATCCTGCTTTAGGCGAGAGTCCTCAGGCCCCATCCTGGCCTGTACCTCCTGAATCCACATAATGGATGCCCTATTGAAGACGGATGCAGTAGATGCTGCCCGCAGGGCCCATGCTGCCATCCGATGAGCCTTTTTCAGGAGTGTTTCAGCCCGTCTCTCATCAGGCTTGAGACTGTCTGCAGTCTCAGAAGGGACAACGGCATTGGACACCAGTGTGGCTACCGGCTTATCCACTGGCGGAAACTGTAATAGGTTTTCCATCTCGTCGTCGAATGTGTAGAAGTGACGCTCCAAATTGGAGGGGCCCTGCGCTGCTGCTGGGTGCTGCCAGGTGCGCTTAATGTTTTCTAGGAAAATCTCCATCGCAGGTACATTATCAGATTCCCTAGGTTGCTCCTTACACAGGGAAGCAGAAGTCCTGAGTCCATCCCCTGCATCAGTAGGTGCAGCCGCACCTGGCACATCCAAGGCTTGCTTCACCTTGTGCAAAAGCACCCTAAACAATGTTGGCTTAAACAGCCCCGCAGGAGCTGGCTGCTCTGGAAAGGTATATTCGTCATCAGACAGTTCATTGTTCCCATGTTCACTGTCCTCTTCCAGAAACCCGGTGTCTCCCGCCAGTGAATCTAGCCCAGGAGGGGGCGGTGGTGCTGACCAAAGATCCCTGGGCTGGTATGGTTGTGGTAATGGAGGTGTTACACGCTGGGCTCCAACTACCATTCCCTGCGCATAAGCGTTGGCAATAATGTCCTGCAGGAATGGAGGGAAGGTCTGCCAGACATCAGTTTGGGATCTAAGCCCTGCAGCCGTTGGCGTGAACGTTGCTGTTGGGGCACACGCCTGTGTCCCTGCAGAAAGCCCATAGGTAGGATGGCTGACTGAAGCAGGCCTATCCGGCCTAGTGAGAGGCGAAGGTGGAGGTGGACCCGATAAAGTCTGTCGGTCAGGAGACCAGTCCCTCTCACTTGCCGTGCCCACGGCCCCCAGAGCCAGTCCAGGTGATGATGTTCTTGATGGGGGAAGTGGCTGAAATGGGGGTATGGTCAGGACCCCTGCAGCAGGAGAAGCTAAGGCCGCCTCTAGCCTCTGTTCCAAGGCTTTAATCTTCCTTTCAGCCTCTTTAATGGAGGATGAGGACTGGGAGGATTTTGATTTGGCTTTGCCAGAAGCCTTCTCCTTATTTTTATTAGGCACTGGAGTCAAATGGGGCTGTTCCTCCCCACGATTACCCAGCTGTTCAGCCATCCTTTAATCGTAGATAAGGGGCAGCGTTTTTACTCACAACTATTTCCCTGCGAACCGTCAACTAAACAAGCAGCGATCACAGCAGTCTCCTGTCACAATAAGTGGCTATGGAGGCTGTCACAGCTTCGGAGCTGTCTCTACATAGTGATGCTGCATCACGTGACCAAGCGATCACCAATCAGGGTCAGTCTCCAGGCAGATCAGCCTCCAAGGTCTGCTGGCAGCCAGCCAAGCTATCGCCTATTGCTTGCCGGTTGTAACGGCTTTTCGCGCCCTTTCGGCAGCGAAAATGGCGGGCGCGCCTCTCCTCAGCGGCCCCAGGCTCGGAGAGTCCTTCCCAGCTGGCGAGGCGGCTGCGAGGTCTTTGCGATTGCTCAGTTGGCGACGCTGCGGCCCGAGTGATTCCTCGGCCGTTTTGACAGTTCCGCGCGGCTTCCCGACCATCAGCTGATAGCGCGGCTGTCAGATTCGCGCCTCTCATGCAGAACGCTGCGCTGCCCCTGTCAATGGGGAGGGGCGGACACCTCCCCACCTGGGGTGTAGGGCTAGGTCTGACCACGGAGGACAGTGACCTATAGCCCAGCCTCTCCTCTTCAGGGCAGTACTCGCGGGGAGAAGAGGCCCCATGAGGAGTATGTTGGGGGTGCTGCCCGCGGAGGGTAGACACCCCAAGCCTTCTGATACCTGTAGAAGATAAAAACAACAACATTAATACATAATTTAGCAATTAAAACAATTAATACTTAAGTATACACAATTTTATTGAAACTCCTGTCAGGAGAAAAAACTCAGAGTCCCTATTCTAGACTGAGTTTTTTAAAACTGGGGTATTGGGGCAGCAAGGGGGCGGTACCTACTTAATATGTTAATTATATTAATTTAAAACTCAGTCCCTACCAATAAGACTTGAGCTAAACCCATGCTGGACTCTCCTTCCAGAGGCATGGGAGAATGGCTTGTTTCTTAACTTCTGGTGGGCCCAGTAGGCTCCTGTTTCGCCCTTCCCAGGCTCCAAAGGCTTCCCTGGAGCTGGAGGAGGGTAAAAATGCCCTCCCCCATCCCCCCTAGAGGCTCTGTGTAAGGAAACAATACCCTCCCAGAGCCTCTGGGTCACACACATTCATGTTGGAGCTGAGCTATGGCAATGGTTTGCGTACCAGCAGATATGGCTCTGCGTGCCACCTGTGGCACCTGTGCCATAGGTTCACCATCACTGACCATCATTATGAAATAAAAATGGATGTTTTGATTTTCTGTACAGTATGTGGGTGGCACCGAGAGGAAGGGGTCAGCTTTCCTACATAAGTTGTGGGAAAACCTCATCACTGGAAGTTTTCAAGAAAAGACTGGACTGCCATCTGTTAAAAATGTGAGTCCCTGGGGAGTTGGGCGGCATACAAATTCAAATAAATGATGGATGGATGGATGATCGGCTTCAGCACATTATTTTATCCCCTGGTTAGGGCTTTAAAAAAAACTACAGTGGTACCTCGAGATACGAGTTTAATTCGTTCCGGACCTGGGCTCTTAAGTCGAGCAGCTCTTATCTCGAACGACTTTTCCCCATAGGAATTAATGTAAATAATTTTAATTGGTTCCAGCCCTCAAAAAACTCACAAAGTTAGTCTAAATTATGCAGAAAGACATGTTTTTAATGAAGAAATGTACATGTACATATAAATGAATAATGAAGTTTCTTTCACTTAACTTGTAAACTTTCTTAAACTTTTAAATTTACATATGTTCAACTTCTCTGCCACCCAATCCTGTAGGACAGAGGTCCCCAACCCTTTTTGCACCAGAGACCGGCTTTAAGCGATCAAGAGAGGAATGGGTGAATGAATGGACGGAGGGTGGGAAGGAAGGAAGGAAAGAGGGAAGGGACAGGAACAGAGGAAGGAAGCAAGGAAACTTATGAAAGGGGAGAGTAAGAGAGGAATGAGTGAAGGGAGGGAGGGAGGGAAGAAGGTGGGAAGGAGAAAGAAAAGAAGAAATAGAGGAAGGGAAGGTAAAAGAGAGAAAGAAAAAGAGAAAGAAAGAAAGAAAGAAAGAAAGAAAGGGGGAAGGGACAGGAACAGAGGAAGGAAGCAAGGAAACTTATGAAAGGGGAGAGTAAGAGAGGAATGAGTGAAGGGAGGGAGGGAAGAAGGTGGGAAGGAGAAAGAAAAGAAGAAATAGAGGAAGGGAAGGTAAAAGAGAGAAAGAAAAAGAGCAAGAAAGAAAGCTGCAAGCACCCCCCCGAGCCCCCCAGGCCGGCTGCAACCTTTTAAAACACGCGCGCCGCTTCGCAGCTGTCTCCTGAAGCCGAACGCGGAAGTTAGCGTTTGACTTCAGGAGACAGCTCCTTGGCGCTTGTATCTTGAATTTGGGCTTGTAAGTAGAACAAAAATATCTCTCCCCTCCCAGCTCTTATCTCGAGTTGCTCTTAAGTAGAGCAGCTCTTATGTCGGGGTTCCACTGTATTTGGAGACTGCAACATGGAAAGAGCCTGCAAGCCATAAGAGCTGGGAACATCTTTAGTACCTTGTTAGGGCTGGGAAGAAACTTATTTGGAGCAAGTAGAGCAATGAAAAAAAATCTGCAAAGATTTAAGGCTGGAAAAACAGTCTTCAGTGAGAGTAACAATGAAAAAGCATGCAAGGTAAGAGCTGGGAAAATCCTTAGCATCTAGTTAGGGCTGAATTTTTTTTCAAAAAAAGCTACATTCAGAGTATAAAATACACCCAAAATTTCAGCCTCTCTTAGGGAGGAAAAAGAGGCACCTTATACTCTGAAAAATACGGTAGTATATTGATTGAATATTAGAACATTTAAACTACATTTTTAAACAGTAAATGCTAAATAAATAGCTGATTTCATTACAGAAAATAATGTATAACCACAAAAGAAAAATGCACTGCAACAAAAATAACCCACATGACAAGGAGCTGTTGTATTTTATACCAGTTAATTATAATTTTAAATCTTCTCTGTGTAGGAACATACCTTTATCAAGACATCAAACATTATATCTTAGACATGATTGTATTACGAAAATCTTTTCATTTGAGCAGATCAGATAGATACATGTAAAGAAATGTTTGATGCATGTTTTTGCTCATGTATATTAGCAAGCACTGAAAACAACCTGCCTTTATCAAACTTTAAACAAAGCAAGGGAAAGCATTACCATATTTTATAACATGAATGGGGAGCCTCTTTTCCACTGGGGATGACATTTTTCATAGGTGGCATAAGTCTATTTCTTTTTTGCTATCTTTTTCCCCCCATATACTCCTCTATTCTCTCTTTTAATCATTAGAACTGCCAAGAATATCATTGGGCTCCAGCCATCAGCCCTGGACGACATCTTCACAACTCGCTGTTTTAGAAAGGTGCACAACATTCTCAGAGACTCTTCTCATCCTGCTTACAATCTTTTTGGACTGCTGCCTTCTGGCAGAAGATAAAGGACAATTAAAACTCAAACCACACATTTTCTGAACAGTTTTTATCCAAGAGCTATAATTGCACTTAACAATGTACTAGGCTAGGGGTCCCCAAATTTGGCAACTTTAAGACGTGTGGACTTCAACTCCCAGAATTCTCCAGCCAGCATAGCTGGCTGGAGAATTCTGGGAGTTGAAGTCCACACGTCTTAAAGTTGCCAAGTTTGAAGAGCTCTGTACTAGGGGGGTCACCATCAGTGAACTGCTGGACAATACTACTTGATCTGTTGTGTGGATGTTGGATGGTTCAGGTGGGAAATTGTGGCGGGTTGAGCATGTTCTTTCTGGTTGTTATGTATATGTAGATTGGTCTTTGGCATCATATGAATTTCATCGCATGGGTATACTGTGTACTGTATATACATACAATGACAATAAAGCATTCATTCATTTATTCATTCTTTCTTTCTTTCATTCCATCTGCCAGCAATTTGGGTTTGTTTTTCTATAATAATAATAATAATAATAATAATAATAATAATAATAATAATAATAATAGATTTGTATGCCGCCCCTCTCCGAGGATTCAGAGCAGCTCACAACAACAATACACAATATACTAGCCAATGAGAAAAAGAGAATATCATTCCTCATGTCTTCTGGTATCTTCTTCTTTGCTCTTTGCTCCATTCTCCTGGAGCAGAGAAGCAGATCTATTCCTTTCCATTGCTTAATCTGCTCTAGTAGCAACATTATTAGGTTTTGAATACAGTAGATGGCCAATCATGGTAGAGAAAGCAAGGATGGGAAAAATACCAAAGTCTGTATACAAAGTGTGTGTGAAGCAAATAAATATTGCATATACAGTGTTCCCTCGATTTTCGCGGGGGTTACGTTCCAAGACCTCCCGCGAAAGTCGATTTTCCGCGAAGTAGCGGTGCGGAAGTAAAAACATCATTTTTGGCTATGGACAGCCCAAAACTACCCCCACGCACCCTTTTTCAAGGCAGCGCAAGGAGCCGGGCTTGAAATTAGGGCAGGGAGCGACGAAAGTGTGGAGGCCGGCAAAGATTGCTTTGAATGTCGGCTGCCCCCGCCCCCCCAGCACCTCCGGCCCCCTCGCCGCTACCGCCCGCCCGCCCGATCCACCCCTCTCACCGGCTTTCTTCGGACACAGGTCCTCCTGCAGCAGCGCTGGTGGCTACGGCTTCTCATCCTCCTCATTCGGCCGGTAGCCGCTCTGAGCGCTTTGAGAATGCCTGCCTCGCCCCTCTCACAGTCCCTTAGCTGAGAGCACTTTCGTCCCAGCTATCAGCAAGGGGGCTGCAGGAGAGGTGGGGCAGGCGTTCTCACAGAGAGGGAGAGGGAGAAAGAGACAGAGAGCAAGAGGGGGGAGAGTGGAAGGTAGAGAGAGAGAGAAAATGATAGAAAAAGGGAGAGAAAAGAGAAATGAGAAAATGATTGAAGCAGAATGACAGGAAAGAAAGAGAAAGAGAGAGAGAAGTGACTCTTGGTGATGACGTATGACATCATCGGGTGGGAAAACCGTGGTATAGAAAAAAAACCGCGGAGTATTTTTTAATTAATATTTTTTGAAAAACCGTGGTATAGCCGTTTCGCGAAGTTTGAACCCGCGAAAATCGAGGGATCACTGTACAGGTGATCGTGTGGTCTTTGGAATAAAGGAGCAATCCTATTATTCGCATAATTCCTTTCTAGATTCTCCCCTTTTTAATAAGACTAAGGTATGATGAAATGCTGAAATGAATATCTACCTACTGATTCATTCAAATAGTCCAAAGAAACTGAGTTTCGTCTTCATTTCTTTAGATCTGTAATACCCTTTTAAATGGAGACAATTGAAAATTAGAAAGGGTGGGATGAAAGAACCATGAGGGTATATCCATACTAGGAAAGAAAAAAAAAGATTGTCAATTTGAAATTTATTTATTTATATATCACATTTTATATAGCTATCTCACATAGTGACTCTTCTTACTGGATAAGAGCTTCTAGAATAGTTTCTCTTTTACATCTTTAAGATAAGAAGAGAATTTCAAACTTGATAATTTTTCAGATTTTTAAAGATTTTAGAACCAATAATTAAAAGAGGGCCTGCTTTGAAAATAAAAGAGTCAAAGTAGAACTGGAAGATCTAGGTAGGTTCAAATCAATCTCCAGGCACAGAAACCTACTGATGAGGCTGCAATTCTCTCACATAACAGGATAATATTTGAGGAGGGAGTTCTGTGCATGTTACCTTAAGCTCCTGGAGGAAAGGTGGAATGTATTGAATCCCTAAATAAGGGCATAAAATACAGTAGAATACCCAGGATCCAAAGACTGTATATATTGGATAGATAGATTAAGAGTGTGTATGATAGGGATGGGTATGGGAAAGCCCTTCAGATCATTTAATAACATGTTTTTGAACTATTTTAATAAGTGTTTCCTGCATATTGAAGAAAAAGGTTTAAGAACCAAGAGTGAGCTACAGTATTTAATATCCATCTCTCATTATTTTATAAATGCAAAGTAATGCACACTGATAGAACAAATCCAAACTTTAGTGTTAATAGGCTCTGAATGGTGGTGGTGAATGATTAGAAAAGAGATGTGGACCGCTTGTTGACTAAATCAGCTATGGTTGCAGTTGCTATAAAACTATAACTCCCACTTTCAGCATTATAAATAAAATACAATAATACTACCACTATAATAATCTCCTTAAATATATATAAATCCATGGGAAGGTTATGTATAGGCTGGGGTTTAAAGTTCTGGTCAAAGTACTGTAAGAAGGATATCCATACAGATCTAGAAAAAGTCTAAGTGTTGAATTATTAGTGGGTGGTGCCACTCTTCTACAATAGGTGGGCCTTTTTAAAATTAGGATAGGTGAGGGATAGGCAAAGTTGGCTTTTCTATAACTTGTGGATTTCAATACCCAGAACTCCTGAGCCAATTATACTAGCTCAGGAATTCTGGGAGTTGAAGTCCACATGTCATAGAAGAGCCAACTTTGCCTACCCCTGGGATAGATGAAACATAGTAGAGGTACTGTATTATCAACACATATGTAATACAGACATCAGGAAAAGAAAGAGGATTTTTTTTCTCCTCTCATGGTATTAGAACTCACAGTCATTAATTGAAACTAAGAGGGAGATTTAGACCAAATCGAAGAAGCAGTTTTTGTTACATAGCAAATAAACTCTGGGATTTTCTACCAATAGTTGTTATAAAATAGGAATCAGTTTGGATGGTTTTCAAAGGGGACTACACAAGTTCATGAAGGATCATGCTATCTGTATCAATTTACTACCTAAAATATTGATTGATGGAATGGCTATCATCACTTCTAGCTCATTGAAGCTTGCCCATTGTGTGTAATAAATACTGATCTACAGTATATGGTTTGAACATGTAGACTTTATTTTTTATTCTATATTTAATTTTTTTAATAAATATGTTTATGTTTATTTAGATTTGTATGCCGCCCCTCTCTGCATATATTTTTATAGTCATAATTTTTAGAAAATGAAAAGGTCAGCTAAGAATCTGAAGTTCTTTCTGCAACAACAATTTTCAACATCCATCAAATCTCTGAAGTTGTTTATTGATATTGTATTAGTACTCTGTGTTCTCATTTTAAAAATGATTTCCCATCCTCAGGACAATTGTGCATTCAGTTATTTAAACCTTGAAGAATTTATTCTCTGTGCTGGGTCATGTTTGGTTAGTGAGATCATTTTTATCCTTGACAATATTCATACATTAATGTACTGCTTTTAAACAAAGTCTGATTTAGTGGAGGTTTCCTTAAAGCATTTGTTTCACACAAAATTCTATTACTGTATTCTACGGTTCTTTAAGAATAGGGCCTGACAGGCTCACCTTCCCTGGTGGGTATTGACTTTGGAAATGACTCTTTCCATTTAGGATTCCTGTTTCTTGAGATTAGATTCCCAGTGGATATTCTGAGGATTAAAATGGGTGGGGTTGACAGAGCAACATTTATTTAAAAACAGCATGGACATGAAGGAGGCCAATGTCAGACCAAGAGGACAAACCCTATTCACAAAAATATTTGTGTACACTATTCTCTGCCATCAGAAAAATGACTGAAAGCATAAACATCCAAATATAAATTAAAATAGACAAAGTCCCATAAGCATATATTTTTGAGCAGACTTGTACAGCAATATTAGCACAATTTTTTTTAAAGATTCCATTGATACTGGATGCTGTGTAATTCATGACCTTGCCTGTTGCTCTTCGTTTTCTGCCAGTCTCACAACTTTGTTATTTTTGTTGTGGCTCCCATAAATATTTGGTGAGATAAGATGGTATATTGCATATGAAAATGAAAAAATAAAAAATACAGAAATAAAGAGCATGCGTTTGTCTCTGTATATCATTCTTTGTGAGTAAGATAGCAAATCCCAAAAGTGCTTTTTCCAAAAGGCAAATGGACTTTCTTGGGGTTTTTTCCCCCTTTGAAAACATTTTGCTTCTCATGCAAGAAGCTACTTCACTTCAGGATGAGAAGCTAAAACATTTTCAAAGAAAAAACCCAAGAAAGTCCAGATGCCTTTTACCAAAGGATCTTTGGGACAACCATAACCTGGATGTTTGATAATTTCCAAACTACTGTGTATTTGTTAACTGTGTTATATGTGTGCATTAAATAAACTATATGTATATTGAAAGATAGAGAGCTCTGAAACATATTTTACCTTTTTTATTTTTAGAGAATTGCATATTTGTATAATGTCAGTCAGAATGATATGGGCAATTCCCACTGTATGCATTATTACTCAGAACTGCTACGAATTGTGTATTGTTTATTTGGCATTATTGGGTTAAACACTACTGTAGTCCCTCGCTATACCGCGCTTCACCTACTGCAGCTTCACTTCATTGCGCGTTTCTGAGGAAGTCGATCGGCAGATTTAAACAGCCCGCCGAACTCGATCGGCAGGTTTTTCAAAAAAAAAAATTAAAAATCTAAAATTATAAATACTGTATTTAAATACTGTATCTAAAATAAATACTGTGTGGGAAGGGTTTATAAACACTTAAAACACTGAAAACTTACCAAACAATTACAATATAAATACTTAAATAAGTACTATCAGTCGATAAATTCCCCATCGCGGATTTCACCTATCGCGGCCAGGTCTGGAACGTAACACCAGCGATAGGTGAGGGACTACTGTATTTCTAGTCCTTTAGTCAATGTGGAAGAGACATGAATGTAAAATATACCTATCCCTTAAAAATAATCAGATCTTTCTATCTGGAATGTTAAAGAAAGAAATATGTTTATACATAAGGCTATACATTATGTACTATATATATTTTTTATATTTGTGGTGGGGAGGGATGCAATCAGTCCTGTAGATTGAATAAGAAGTATCACTGGTTGTTATATTGAACATTTCAGTAAACAATTGATATACAATACAAAACTAATATACATTTTTTATAATCACATTAGATATTTGAGCAATATTTATTTGCCAATTCTTAAGCATGCTAATTGTTATAGATACGATATATACCATATTTTTCAGAGTATAAGACACACTGAAGTATAAGACACACCTTAGCTTGGGGGAGGAAAATAGGGAAAAATATCTGCTTACCAGATATTCATCTGGCTAGTGTCCTTAGTCTGGTCAGCTTCAGCACATTATTTTATGCCCTGTTTAGGACTTTAAAAAAACCCTTTTTCAGAGAGAGTAACAGTGAAAGCTTGCAAACTGGTTAGGGCTGGAAATAAACTTATTCGGAGCAAGTAGAGATATGAAAAAAACCTACAAAGACTTAGGGCTTGGAAATTCTTGGCAGAGAGTAACAATGAAAGAGCCTGCAAGGTAAGAGCTAGGAAGATCGTTAGCACCTAGTTAGGGCTGAAAAAAAAGCTTTGCAAAAAGCTACATATAGAGTATAAGACACACCCAAATTTTCAGGTTTTTAGGGTGGAAAAAGGTGCACCTTATACTCTGAAAAATACGGTAGCTATTTTCAAATAACTGCTAAATATATTGGGAAGGGAATTGGTAATCACTGTATAATTTTCTAACTAGTTAAGATATCTCATTAGGACATGTATAACTTCATATTCTGGGATGTATTTGTATTCAATATTTAAACATTTATTTTCCCTGTGAAAATATTTTCATATTGATTGATGCCTGTCGAAATGAAGCAAGAATCCATGGAATTGAAGCCACATTTCTTTCCCTGACACTTATCATTGCTAAAAAATCTTTGTGTTCTAAATAGTTTAATGTCACATTTGAGAGCTATTGGAAGTTGCTATAATTCTGAGACTCTTACATATATGTCCTTCAGAAAACCTATGTCTAAATTGAGCTGTCTGCCTTTTTGTGTAGTTAAATATAACAATGCACTGATTTTGTTTTCTGAAAATTCCATCTCTAGCAACCTGGCTGAGCTGATGGGATGAAAGGTGAAGGTCTCAGACTTACTATTTTGGGAAGTGGGGGTGGGGGTGTTACCACACCTTTGTCCTGCTTTTTTTCCTTACTCCAGTTACTTTTTCTAAGTAAACCAATGACAGAAATTCAAAGTAAACCAATGACATTGATAGTCTGTGAATATCACTGATCTTTTTCCTATGGAAAATATGCTGAGGAAATACGGTGTCTGGACACCTTCTAAAATAAGCCTAATTTTCAGGAACAAACAGCAGATTTCTTAGCAACAGATATGTGGTACAGTTTTTGCCAAATTTGATTTCCTCCTTGAGAAAGGGAAAATACCTGGCACAGGTTCCAAATTTTTTACTCTCACCGGAAAATCAATCACGATTTCCTGTAACTGGCTACAAAACAACTGGAAAGACTATTTTACAAAGATTATTGACAATAGGTTATTTCCTTCCTTGTAATAATAATACCGGGAGAAATTAGTATTAAGGTATTGGAAGGAAAATCCATCTGGTTCAATTCCAAGCTGGGAGAAAGATGCTGGAAACAACATGGAGGCTGATTGGAGAAAAGGTTTATTGAAGAACAGAACCACACACAAAGATAGTGTGCCATTTTGGGTCAGCTGAACAATTAGCTAGATGAGTGCCAGGATTTTTTATACCAGTCCTGAAATGTTGCTGGGGTTGGAGCTGTGTAATGAAGGGACTTGTGTTTTGAAAGGGCCTGGGCAATTCCTATTGTGGCTAATGGCTTTCGTCCTCTGGTGGATCTTGGGGCTGCTGTATTAATACAGGGGCTGCTGTATTAACCCTGCTTAATACAGGGGCTGCTGTATTAATCCTAACATTCTGCTTTTGTTAGTTGTCAAATTTTTCTGCAAGAAGTTTTGAAATACTGTACAGTATCTTGTTTTGAATGAGCTTCTGCTGGTAGTATTTGCTTTGTTTATTAACATATTTAGCTAGATATTTAGCTTCCTCTTTTAATAAGCTCTTTATCTCCTTAAGTGCTGGCCTCTGCACTGGGGTCTGCTTTCTGCCTCTAAAAATATATTTCTCCATTTTTCCTTTAGGGAAATATGATATTCTACCTTTTTAATATTTCCCAAAATATTTTAATTCTTTATGGGGCTTCCCACAAAGGTCACATATTATATGGATGGGATAACATTTATTGCAGAATAAGGATCTTAATATATGTATATTATTTCTTCAAAGATGTGGTAGCCCAGAGTGGTAAGAAATTGTTGACACTAGTTTATAACCCGTGCATTTCATTTTCCTCTGATGTCACAATTTATAATTATTTCAATCGTGCTGCTGTAAGAGAAAAAGAGTTCCGACCGGAAATTCTTGATTCCACCCAGATATAATTAATAGTATTACCATTTAATAAATAAATCATATAGTGAATGTTTTCATATACAACTTAAAGTAAAATAAGCCAATCACATTTTAATTGTGTAAATTCAACCTATATGCTTAAGTTATCATTCGAATATTATATAAATCTCAAAGTGGATTAATTCCTTATATGGAACCTTGTCTTTATAAGGTTCATGCATAACTTTCCCTCAGAAGGCAACGTATATGTAGTTCCTTTTTTTACTGTGACTAAAGTACAGTCTAAAATGACTAAAACATAGTCATGAAAAAGAATGCTTTCCCAGCAACATAGTATTTTTTTCAATAATTTCATTATATCTTGTCTAAAGAATCAACCAACATACTAATATATTTATGAAACACATTGTGTAGAAAGAAATACCATTTTCCCCCAAAATAAGACATCCCCTCATAATAAGCCCAATCAAGCTTTTGAATGCATGGCAATAAGGCCAAGTGCTTATTTCAGAATTCAAAAAATATATGAGACAGGATCTTGTTTTGGGGAAAATATGGTAGTTATATTAATATTACTTCTTTGGTTGTCTATGAAGAGCCAGGAAATTGACAATTTATAATTTTATTTTTTCCAGTTACACAAAACGTTACATTATAGAAACATAGAAACATAGAAGACTGACCGCAGAAAAAGACCTCATGGTCCATCACGTTATTTTTATTATGTTTAAATTGTGTTTAATATATAATTCTGTCTTCTGTTCCAGAGACTGTAGGAATTTCATTATCTCCCTCCAAGAGACAAGAGCTCAAAAGGGTGATAATTATGATTGTTTTTTATACAAATGGGCTTTATTATAGGGTTTAATTTTAGATATTATATTCAACTTCTTTTAATTGCTTGTATCTTTTTGTATTTATTATATTATTTTGTAAGCCGCCCTGAGTCCTTTCGGATTGGGCAGCATAGAAGTCGAATAAAATAAATAAATAAAATTGTGTGGGATGTGAGGGGTTAAGAATTTGATTGACAATGAACCCTCCAGTCCTCTGTGGGACATGATTATCTGCAGAGAAATTTAGAGCTAACAAAATTCCGCCTGAAGGCTCAACAGAATTAAACAAAACCTCACCCCCTTCTTCAGATAGATAAATAGGTAGGTAGGTAGGTAGATACATACATACTATAAAACAAATTTTAATTGGCTAGGGGTAGGCAAAATGGGCTCTTCTATGACTTGTGGACTTCAACTCCCAGAATTCCTGAGCCAATCATGCCAGTTCAGGAATTCTGGTAGTTGAAGTCCACATATAAAAAAAGCCAACTTCATCTACCCCTAGGCCATCCTCAACAGCCAACCCTATAAAATAAAACTAAATGCATATCGTTATTATAGTTGGTTACAGTCAGCCAGATGGTTCACACTGGCTTTGGCACCTTTGTCCACCTAACAAGTCCTTACCAAGAACCTAAAATCGCCAGAAGTTGTTTGAGGGCATTTGTAGCAAAAACAGAAGACCCTTGTTACAGCTTTATCAAATATAATTCACTTGGATCCATGCATATTTGCTTGGTGCTTTCAACTCCCCAGGAACTTTACTTGGGAATTAAAACTCCACAACTTACCAGATAACTAGTAAATGTGTTAGCTACTACCATCGTTTCTTTTTAAAAAAAATTTTTTTTAAAATAAATTTTATTTAAATACACGCACAACATACAATACAAAATAAAGACATTTAAAAAGAAAACTGGTCGAATGTAGAGGAAATCTGTATGATGGTTCTAACTATGTACACATTCTATTACATGGATATTTGTTAAATACTTTTGAAAAATAAAAGAACAATAACCATAATTTTAATAATAATAATAATAATAATAATAATAATAATAATTTATTAGATTTGTATGCCGCCCCTCTCCAAAGACTCAGGGCGGCTCACAACAACATAAACAGTGTACAAATCCAATTATTAAAAATATAATTTAAAACTAGATGGACCATATAATCTTGAATCTCTATTTTTACTACTAGATGGACCAAGTAATCTTGAATCTCTATTTTTACTACCATCGTTTCCCTGATGCACAGTAAGTATAAAAAAGATTCTGCGGAGTTCCACGAAGCTGATGTATTGCAGCACTAGCATACCTGAGCTAAAAAAAAAAACCAGATTCCTACATCGGGTTTCCTTCTTCCGTTCAGTGGTCGACCGGATTTCTGCAGTCCAGACAATGATAACCCTGATACTGTATCTTCGTTCCAGTGGTAAAGATTGGAGCCTTTATTCCAATTAGTGATGTTGTTTCTATGGTATATATTCCAGATGCTGAAAGATAGTGCATTTGACAGCAGGCTGCCCCTCCACCCCAAATAAAACAAGCAAAGGGAAATCATCAACCGATGGTCAAAGGAAAAGAACCCTCCGTAAGCTTTCCCTTTCAGATTCCGAAAACACACATACGCACATCCCGGTTAGGCTTGTCCCATTGGCTTCTCCGCATTCCGTAGCTCCCCCTTCTCGAAGCAGCGCGTCAATCAGGTTTAAAAACACACACACACATCAAGCACCGCCCCGCTCTTATTAGCGCCACGTACCTTCCTTCGCTGCAACGCACCTTCGCAGCTTTTAAATTTCTGGTGGCGCAACCGAAATTGATTGCCTCGAGGTAGCCCAATCGTAGCCCTACGCGATTCCCAGAAAGGGGATCGCCTCCGCCAATCCGCGCGCTGCAAGAGGCGGTACCTGTCACCATGGGAACGGGGACTAGGTTTGTCTAGAGAGCAGCTTCGGGGGCGGGGGGTATATCGGGCAAAGGGAAGGAGGGAGGGGGAAGGAGGGAGGGAGAAAGGAAGAGGGGGAGTGCACGAAGCAAACCCCAACGCCGGTATATCTTGCTGTTCCGGCTCGAGGGTCCCCGTCGAGAGAAAGCAACCTGCTCAGGATCACCTGGACCGGGATCACCGGGATCTCCACCTCTAGAGCTGTAATGGATCCTTGCCGGAGGAAGCAAGTAAGGTTTTGCCTCTTAATGCCGGAGCAGCGAGGGCAGTCAGAGCCGAGCAATGGGAGATCAGCTTGGGTTACCCCAAGTTTCTTCCTTCGCCAACGATGCTGGGGGTTCTGTTTCACCATTGCATGCATTGTCAAAGGGTATAGAAGGGTGGCGGTGTGCATTTCTCCGCGGGAAGTTGGAAAACTTGACAGACCCCGCCGGGCAAGAGAAGGTTGCAGGGTGGGTGAAGCAGAACCGGTCCAAAAAAGAATAAGCCTCTCGGATTTCTGTCTTTAGCATATGGATTCAGAGTTGCCCAATTGGATGACAGCAGGAATGTCAGGAAGTAAAAGTTTCTCGAATGCCCTTCGTTCCTTTGGGATGAAAGCATTCCCGATTTACAAAGAGTGGATGATGATTTAAAGTCAGCCAAAGGTACAAACTGAAAAGGCAAAGGTTTGTATAATTGTAAGCTGCCCAGAATTCAAGTGGAGTTGAATTTAAGAAACAAACAAACATAAATTAAACAAACAAACAAACAATGCTATCTTGAGTGGGGGCAAAAGCACTTGAACAGCACAATGTGGTATCCACTCATTAAAGTAGGGGAACCAAAATGTTGAAGTTACCTTGTGGTGGTTACGCTTCCCCATCCCATATTTCAGACTCTAGTTTTCCAAAGATTAGGAAAGCTGTTGTTAAAGACAAGTTTCAAACTGGAATTAATGGGATTGTGGGAAATGGCATTTAAGCACAGTCTGATGAGTAATCCTGTAAGCTTCTAGTATTACAGTCCTGTATCATTATTGGATGATGAAACGTTTGTCATATCAGCTTGTAGTATGATCCCATACAAATATATTTATCATTTATCATTGTTTTAGGCATGGTCATTTATATTCAGAACACTCATATGATGGTAGTCTTAAGAAAACAATCAATTACAGTACAGTACTACTAAGCTGACATTTCTCTAATTATGGTCCTGCAATATGTAACAATATATGAAAAGGCAGTAATTTATATACACTGAGTTAACTGTTATTATAAGTTAAGATACATCACATTTTGTAAGCACTGTCTTATAAAAGATTGAGAAGGAGACATGAGTAGCTTTTTTGTAGTAAAATGGCAAATGATCTATCAGCTTTGTTTGATTATTAAAATGTATATGAAATGCAGAACAGTTTAGGATGAAGTATAGAAATTTGCATTAAACAGATTATTAGATCTATTTGCATTTGAAATATATTGCTTCATAACAAATTAACTTCTATAGCTTGGCTCACAATAAATACTGATGCCCAATTAAAATAAAGTCCACATTAGCAATAAAGTCCAATACCGGTATTAGCAATATTTTAATAGAAAGTTGAAAATTATTATTGAAAGTATATCTGAGAAGAAATTTAGTGTTTTCCCCCCCTTTTGTGCATGGAATTTTTTATCTTTCTTCATTTGATGATTCATGCTTTCATGCTAGTCTTTCCCCCTGGCTATTGGGCTTATTTAAAATAAAAATATATTAAAACACCTTAACATATGTTATTAGAAGCATTCAAAACATCTACTTGCATTATGCAAGAATCCCGAACATTCTTCCTTTGATAATGAGATAAGCCATTAGAGTGATGTTATAATTAAGAACTTAAACTGGGAAGTATCTATAATTTAAGAACATTATTACAGTACTGTATTTTCCTGAAAATAAGACCCTGACGTATATTTTTGAACCCTTAAATAAGTGCTTCGCCTTATTGCCATGCACTCAAAAGCCCAGTTGGGCTTATTATCAGGGGACGCCTTTTTAAATCTGTAGAGTTCTGTTATAATAGTATAAAATTGGGGATGCTATATAAATAAACCATATAGTGCATGATATTAAATTAGAACTGAAATCAGCCCTCAACAAGCTTACTGACTAATTTAGGACCAATTGTTCTTTTAAAGTATTTCTTGAAAATATAACCGCACCATTTCATTTCAACAGCTTAGAAGTAGATTGAGAACTGTTTTTAAGATAAGGGCCATTTATATATGTATGGTTTTTATATTATTAATATTCAAAATAATGTCAAATTACTGTTAAGATTGAGGCAATACGTACAACCACAAACCACACTTTGTCTGTTTAGTGTTGAAATAGTAACTAACCGTTTTACCGGGGTTTTGTATTCCATGAGAATTGCAACATTTTGTTAGGTGGTATTTTTAAAGCAGAAGGAAGAAGCACTAGGTGAAATATTTTGAGAATGCAAATACAGTGGTACCTCTACTTAAGAACTTAATTTGTTCCGTGACCAGGTTCTTAAGTAGAAACATTCTTAAGTGGAAGCAATTTTTTCCATAGGATTCAATGTAAAAGCAAATAATGTGTGCAAACCCAGTAGGAAAGAAATAAAAGCTCGGAATTTGGGTGGGAGGAGGAGGAAGAAGAAGAGGAGGAGGAAAGTCGCTGCCGAAGGAAGGTGAGGTGAGAGGAATCAAAAAAATCTAAAACTTTAAGACTTAAAAAAAAAAAGAGGGACTCTGAGGCAGCAAGGAGGAGCATGTGCCTCCAATACATCTGGCGCAAGGCTGCCTCCCATACACTGGCTGCTGCTGCTGCTACTGCTACCTGCTGCCTCTTCCTTCCCATGCTGAAGGGCTCCCTTCTCCTCTTGCTCGCTCCCTTTGTAGCCGATGCCTTTCCTTCGCAGTGGTGACTCCTCGGCTGCCCAGAGAAAGGGAACGTTTCTTTTCTCTGGGTGCTGGCAGAGGTTTATTCCCTGTCCAAGTGCCCAGAGAAAGGAAAATGTTTCGTTCGCTCTGGACTGCCAAAGCCTCCTGAAGCGCCACCAAAAGGCTCCTCTGGCAGCCCAGATGGCCAGGATTAAAGGGGGAATGGCAGGAAACTGGCCGGGTCTTCGTGCTGTTCTCAAATTTCCTGGAAAATGTTTCCTGGCTTGGGTTCTTAAGTAGAAAATGGTTCTTAAGAAGAAGGGGAAAAAATCTTGATCACCCGGTTCTTATCTATAAAAGTTCTTAAGTAAAGGCATTCTTAAGTAGAGGTACCACTACAGTGATCCCCCGGGTATCGCGATCCCGATCATTGCGAACGGCTATATGGCGATTTTTCAACCCGGAAGTCAAAACACCATCTGCGCATGCGCGCCTTTTTTTTCTATGGCCACGCATGCGTAGATGGCGCCGGGCAGATCAGATGCTGGGCGGCTTCCCTGGGTCTTCCCCCTCTTGCTGGCGGGAGGGCGAGCGGCGGGCATCAGTGAGGAGTTTCCCCACCGCCCACGCAAACTCCTCGCTGCTGCCGCGCCCGCCGCTTGTCTTGTCCGCCCGCCGCTTGTCCGCCGCCTGCCTGCCCGCTCGCCCGCCCTTCGCCCGCCCACGCCATTCGCTCGCGCCGCTTCCCAGCTGAGTCCTGAAGCGAATTGGCTTCAGGACTCAGCTGGGAAGCGGCGCGAGCGAGCGGCGCGAGCGAGCGGCGCGAGCGAACGGCTTGTCCGCCGCCTGCCTGCCCGTGCGCCCGCCGCTCGCCCGCCCTTCGCCCGCCCACGCCGTTCGCTCGCGCCGCTTCCCAGCTGAGTCCTGAAGCGAATTGGCTTCAGGACTCAGCTGGGAAGCGGCGCGAGCGAACGGCGTGGGCGGGCGAAGGGCGGGCGAGTGGCAGCGAGGAGTTTGCGTGGGCGGTGGGGAAACCCCAATCTTCGGCTCCTCGCTGCTGCGGCGGAAGTAAAAACACCATCTGCGCATGCGCAGATGGTGTTTTTACTTCCGCAGTGCTACTTCGCGAAAAACCGATCATTGCGAGGGGTCCTGGAACGGAACCCTCGCAATTATCGGGGGACCACTGTATATCCAACATCTATATTACAAAAAATATCAATAATTGTTCAGCAATAATTGTTATCTCCCTTTTGTCTTTATAATTGTTATATTTAATAGTAGATTCACTTTATCTGTATTCTTTATTATTATTAACCATTTCTGGCATTTTAGTGAAAAGGTTAGATATAAAACTTAATATGATGATTCTATTGAGGCTTTAACAGGAAGCGATGTTTCCAGGTTACTGTTGAGGCTAAACACAATGGGGATAAGGATGGATTTTTAGCTGTTTCTTTTTGTATGCATCTGTTAATCCACATAGCAGAAACCACCCACTTCTTAGAAATATTTCTGTTTTGCAATCAAATTAGCAGAACCTGTTAGAGTGGACAGTGCTTTGAACTAAAAGGGGAAAAGATGTTTTAAACCAATATTTCTCAGCCTCAGCAACTTTCAAGATATGAGAACTTCTGGCTGGGAAGTTCCAGGCAGGCACACAGGCAAGACACATTAGCAGCTCCTTCAATCAAACATATATTTTCAAAGAATTTCAGTGAAGCTTTGCAGGGCAGCTGCATGCTGCATTTTGAGAGGAGATACATAAACCCCAAAAGCTCTGGAGCCCCCTTTACCCTTTATATGTAGCTAGAGGTATAACAAGCAGGAAGAGGGAGATTATGATCCCGCTATATAGAGTGCTGGTGAGACCACATTTGGAATACTGTGTTCAGTTCTGGAGACCTCACCTACAAAAAGATATTGACAAAATTGAACGGGTCCAAAGACGGGCTACAAGAATGGTGGAAGGTCTTAAGCATAAAACGTATCAGGAAAGACTTAATGAACTCAATCTGTATAGTCTGGAGGACAGAAGGAAAAGGGGGGACATGATTGAAATAGCTAAATATGTTAAAGGGTTAAATAAGGACCAGGAGGGAAGTGTTTTTAATAGGAAAGTGAACACAAGAACAAGGGGACACAATCTGAAGTTAGTTGGGGGAAAGATCAAAAACAACATGAGAAAATATTATTTTACTAAAAGAGTAGTAGATCCTTGGAACAAACTTCCAGCAGACGTGGTAGATAAATCCACAGTAACTGAATTTAAACATGCCTGGGATAAACATATATCTAGCCTAAGATAAAATACAGAAAATAGTATAAGGGCAGACTAGATGGATCATGAGGTCTTTTTCTGCCGTCAGAGTTCTATGTTTCTATATCCAAAGCACTGCACAGCTGTACTGTAGCTACTGTACCACACGTATTAAAATCTTCCATGAAGGAGGAAAAAATCATTGCGTGTGCTTTATATCAATCAATTTTCAAACATCTGCTATTCCTATATTTAATATTGAAAATTAGTGCTTGTCTTATTAGTCAGCAATACAACCACTAATTTGAGATATAAAAGTGGCATGGATTTAATGACTTGAGTTTAGAATTGAGAGGGGCAAATATTCAGTAAGCAGAATTTCAGCAAAATTCTATAGCCTCCAAATATTCCACTTCAGGTAGGATAAAACACTTATACAAACTATAAAATCCAAAAAAAGAAGGCTGCTGAACATTAGATGCCATCTAATGACATCTACCCTGACTGCTCCTTAGAAGCCAGATCCTGAAGATGAAACTCAAATACTTTGGCCCTAATGAGAAGGAAGGACTCACTGGAGAAGATCATAATGCTCAGAACAATTGAGGGGAAAAGAATAAAGGGATGACAGAGAATGAGGTTAATGGATGGAGTCACTGAAGCAGTAGTCATGAGCTTAAATGGACGCCAGGAGTTGGTAGAGGACAGGAGGGCCTGGGGGAACACTGTCCATGGGATCGCAATGGGTGGGACACGACTTCACAATAAACAACAACAACAACAAATGACAAATACACAAAACAATTCCTACTTGATAAGTCTGATTAAAAAAACAGAATTGGAATGGGGCCGTTATGACAATCAAAGCCTTTTTATACTTTATAAAATTTATACTTTACATAAATGACCTTTGCTATCATATTAGCAACTGCGTTCTCCTTGTCAACGATGTAAAACTGTTTAACACCAACAACAATGCTGCTACCCTTCAAAAAGACCTTGACTTTGTGTCAAACAATTGGCAACTCCAAATCTCAACCAACAACTGCTCTGTCTTACACATTGGCAAAATAATCAGAACCAGAGCATACAAAACATTCGCTAGACCAATTCTCCAGTACAGCTCATCAGTCTGGAACCCGCACTGCATATTGGACATTAATACAATTGAGCGTATCCAGAGATACTTCATGAGAAGAGTCCTCCGCTCCTCTGCTTGCAACAGAATACCTTATGCCACCAGTCTTGAAATTCTGGGCTTAGAGAACTTAGAACTATGCCGCCATTGGTAGGACCAAAGCATAGTTCATAAAATTATCTGCTACAATGTTCTACCTGTCAATAACTACTTCAGCTTCAACCACAACAATACACGAGCACACAATAGATACAAACTTAAAGTGAACTGCTCCAAATTCAATTGCAGAAAATACAATTTCATTACACACAGTAATCGATGCCTGGAATGGATCTGACTCTCTGGTCTCATCCTCAACCGCCCAAAATTTTAACCTTAGACTGTCTACTGTTGACCTCACCCCATTACTAAAAGGTCTGTAGGCGACGTGTGTAAGCGTACCAGTGTGCTTACCGTCCCTGTCCTAATGTTCCCTTTTATATTCATTTCTTGTATCCAAATCATGTTTATACTTATGAATATAATCTAATCCGATCTTGAGAAATAAAATACTTGTACATAAAGCCAATCCTCTGCTTAATCAAGGAATCCAAATTTAAATATCCCCCACAAAGAGTTGTTGATGTCTGCTTGAATTATCCAACCAAGGAGAGCAGCATAATTTATTTGCATACATGTAATTGATTTAATCAGTATCATTGAACAGCTCCTGTCTAGAAAGTTTTTCTAATATTCAATTGGACTCTTATCGGTATCATTATTCTGTATCTTACACTCTACAGTAGAATGCTCTCCTATTCTCCTTCAATTTTCTCTTCAAAAAGCTAAACATTCCTAGTTCCCTCAGTGCATTTTCATAGGACTGAAATCTGATTATCATTGTTTGTTTGTTTGTTTGTTTGTTTGTTTGCTTGTTTGCTTGCTTGCTTGTTTACTTACTTACTTACTTACTTACTTACTTACTTACTTACTTACTTACTTACTTACTTACTTACTTATTTATTTTGCATGCCGCCCCTCTCCGTAGACTCTGGGTGGCTCACAACAGCAATAATACAATTCATGACAAATCGAATAATTTAAAAACATTTTTAAAACCCCATTATTAAGCAGACATACACACAAACATACCATACATACATTGTATAGGCCCGGGGGAGACATCTCAATTCCCCCATGCCTGGCAGCAAAGGTGGGTTTTAAGGAGTTTACGAAAGGCAAGGAGGGTGGGGGCAGTTCTAATCTCCGGGGAGAGCTGGTTCCAGAGAGGTGGGGCCGCCACAGAGAAGGCTCTTCCCCTGTTCTGATTATTGCTGTTCCAGTTTTGTTATAATGCTTGAAATGGGAATTGATCATGCAAACTAAATTGAAACTGTCAAATTCCGTAATTTGGAATCTACATTTGTGTTTGATGCAATCTTACATTGTAGTGAGCAATAACCAGTTGTTAGATGTGGCATTTGCATTTGTCAGCTGGTTAACACATTTGGTGTCGTAAGAACGTTTGGTCTTGTTAAGGGGAAATGATGCTGAACCTCTGAAGAACTTCAAAAGCTGCTATTTCTTGCAAAAATAATTCTTTTCAAACCCTTTGAACTGATCTAGAGACTCTGCCTATTGTGGGGTTTGTTTTCTGAGTGTGTTATCAATGTCTTTTTTAGCGAGTAGGCTTACTTTAAAGGGTTGTAAAAAAGTTCTTTCCTCTTTTAACTGGTCTTAATTGGAATTGAAGGTGAAGGGCAGAGTTACATTGTTTTCTCTTCTGGAATTGTTTAGAAAAAATATTCATAGTGCTATTTGATGATGCTTTCATTCTTTTATTTTCATTTTGTTTTGCAAGCATTTTATTGGAAGAATTTTTGGTTTACAGTACATCACTTTGTATTTTTTTCCTGTTGAATCTGAACAGATTTCATTGGTATTGTGATTGGCTATAAATGCTATATTTAATGAAGCCCATTATGTATTTTCCTAGTAGGTACATGAAAGTTAGGTAAATCCTGATAGAACATTGCAAAAGCATCCAATCTATGGAGAATATTAATGCAAAATGCCATCAATATACAGTGGTACCTCCACTTCAGAACGCTTCTAGTTAAGAACTTTTCTAGATAAGAACCGAGTGTTCAAGATTTTTTTGCCTCTTCTTAAGAACCATTTTCTACTTAAGAACCCGAGCCTGGAAAAATTTCCCAGGAAATTTGAGAATGGCACGAAGGCCCGGACAGTTTCCTGCCATTCCCCCTGTGTTTCTTTCTCTGGCGCAGTGTATGGGAGGCAGCCTTGCACCGGGTATATGGGAGGCGCGTGCTCCTCCTCACCGCCTCAGAGTCCCTCTATTTTTTTTTAAGTCTTAAAGTTTTGGATTTTTTTTATTCCCCTCACCTCACCTTCTTCCTTTAGCAGCGACTGTCCTCCTCCTCTTCTTTCTCCTCCTCCTCCCACCCAAATTCCGAGCTTTTATTTACAGTGATCCCTCGATTTTCGCGATCTCGATCTTCACGAAACGCTATATCGCGATTTTTCCACCCGATGACGTCACTCTCTTCCTTCCTTTCTCATCTTTCTTTCTCTCTCTCTTTCTCTATCTTGCTTCTTCCTCTCTCACACTCTCTTCCTCCCTCTCTCATCTCTTTCTTTCCTTCTCTCTCTTTCTCTATCTCTCCCCCTCTTGCTGGCGGGCGGCGGGTGGCGGGTGGGCGGCGGGCGAGCAGGCGGGCGAGTGGGGGCATCAGCGAGGAGCCGGGGTTTCCCCTTTGCGTGGGCGGCGGGGAAACCCCGATCTTCGTCTGCTCGCTGCAGCTGCCGCTGAGCAGATCAGCTGCTGGGCGGCCGCAGCAGCAGCGAGCAGACGAAGATCGGGGTTTCCCCGCCACCCACGCAAAGGGGAAAGCCCGATTCGGCTCCTCGCTGCTGCCGCCGAGCAGATCAGCTGCTGGGCGGCCGCAGCAGCAGCGAGCAGATCCGCCGCCCATGCAAACTCCACCATCTGCGCATGCGCGGCCATGGAAAAAAGGGTGCGCATGCGTAGATGGTGTTTTTACTTCCGCAACCCTACATCGCGAAAAATCAATTATCGCGAGGGGTCTTGGAACGGAACCCTCGCGATAATCGAGAGATCACTGTATTTCCTAATGGGTTTGCACGCATTATTTGCTTTTACATTGATTCCTATGAGAAAAAATTGCTTCTACTTAAGAATGTTTCTACTTAAGAACCTTGTCACAGAACGAATTAAGTTATTAAGTAGAGGTACCACTGTATCTCCAAACAGCCCCTTTTAAGGATAAGAGCTAAGCAAGCTGTGAGTTGGCTAAAAGACATTGACACGTTGTATTGTGCATGTATTTTGCACTATGAGAGTGAGCTTAGTGCCAACTCTGTGAGTCACATGGCATTTGGGCAGTCCTAGAATCAAATCAGATAAAGAGAAGTAATTGTTACTACATACAAACACGTTGATCAGAAACGTTCTAGCGCCAGCGAAGGTGTTACTTTTAAAGATTTTAATTCAACTTTGTTGGACAACTTAGCATACAATGAGTTAACATATGTGATAATTAGAATTATTTTTATAGAGATAATGAATGGAAAGTATTCTTTTCTACAAAATCTGGTAACCTGGAATTTTGAGATGGGATTCATAAAATCAGATTCAAAAACATTGAGGTATCCATAGTTGCCTGACAGTTTGGGTGGTAAATAAGATAAATTTCTGGGGTTTATTATGCAGTTCTGGTCATAAACATCAAGTCTTTTCATCAGCTTTTGTGTTTTGAAATTCTTTAATTAGATATGATAACAGTGACAAGTGGTTGAATCTGTTCATAATCATGAGATGTCAGCTTCTTTAATTATGGCTTCTTTCTGAACTTTGAATGGTATTTTTGATTCAAACTTATAAAACTGCATGGTAAATTATACCATCTACAATTATATTAGAATTGTTGGTTACAACATTTTGCAAGAGTCTAATGTTTTAGCCATCTGAAAGATTCTATACAGTACACTATTTCATCCCTTGAAAGATTCTATGATTCATAGAAAGATTCTTTGTTTGTCACTAAGAAACTAAAATTGGTTAATTGGTTTGTAGTTCATTCCTACTGTGGTGAAAGTATTCTTCCAGTCTTAAGTGGAATACAGGTCGTCCTCGATTTACAATCATTCATTTAGTTACTATTCCAAGTTCCGACATTGAAAAAGTGACTTACGCCCATTTTTCATATTTGCAACCATCATAACATACCCATGGTCACGTGGGGTCATAATCTTCTGACAAGCAAAGTCAATAGGGAAACCAGTTTTACTTAACAACCGTGTTACTAACTTAACAGTTGCAGTGATTCACTTAACAACTGTGACAAGAAAAGTCATGAAATGGAGCAAAACTCACTTGACAACTTTCTTAGCAAAGAAATTTTGAACTCAGTTGTGGTTATAAGTCAAGGATTACTTGTCCATATTGTCTTGTGTGTGTGGACTATTGCCACTGAGCATAAAAAAGGACATTGATCAATTATTATTTATAAATCTTTTTTCAATTAAATACATTCATTTTTTACCCATACATTTTTTATTAGGTCATTATAATAATGGTTTATTATATAGCAATGTCCAAGGCAGGCGTGTCCAAATTTGGCAACTTTAAGTCTTGTGAACTTCAACTCCCAGAATTCTCCAGCCAACTTTGCTGGCTGGAGAATTCAGGGAGTTGAAGTCCACAAGTCTTAAAGTTGTCAATTTTGAAAACCATCAAACCAAGGGATTGATTCTGTGTGAATAGGATAATCGATAGCCGATTATCTAGGTCCCCAGCAGTCGGGTTTCAGGCCCGGTTACAGCACGGAAACCGCTTTGGTCGCGTTGATGGATGATCTCTGGCGGGCCCGGGACAGGGGTTTATCCTCTGTCCTGGTGCTCCTCGATCTCTCAGCGGCTTTCGATACCATCGACCATGGTATCCTTCTGCACCGGTTGGAGGGGTTGGGGGTGGGAGGCACTGTGCTTCAGTGGTTCTCCTCCTACCTCTCTGGCCGGTCGCAGTCGGTGTTAGTGGGGGGTCAGAGGTCGGCTCCGAGGTCTCTCCCTTGTGGAGTGCCTCAGGGGTCGGTCCTCTCCCCCTTGCTATTTAACATCTACATGAAACTGCTGGGTGAGATCATCCAAGGACATGGGGTGAGGTATCATCAATATGCCGATGATACCCAGCTTTACATCTCCACCCCATGCCCAGTCAACGAAGCGGTGGAAGTGATGTGCCGGTGCCTGGAGGCTGTTGGGGCCTGGATAGGTGTCAACAGACTCAAACTCAACCCGGATAAGACGGAGTGGCTGTGGGTTCTGCCTCCCAAGGACAATCCCATCTGTCCGTCCATTACTCTGGGGGGGGGGAATTACTGACCCCCTCAGAGAGGGTCCGCAACTTGGGCGTCCTCCTCGATCCACAGCTCACATTAGAAAACCATCTCTCAGCTGTGGCGAGGGGGGCGTTTGCCCAGGTTCGCCTGGTGCACCAGTTGCGGCCCTATCTGGACCGGGACTCATTGCTCACAGTCACTCATGCCCTCATCACCTCGAGGTTCGACTACTGTAATGCTCTCTACATGGGGCTACCTTTGAAAAGTGTTCGGAAACTTCAGATCGTGCAGAATGCAGCTGCGAGAGCAGTCATGGGCTTACCCAGGTATGCCCATGTTTCACCATCACTCCACAGTCTGCATTGGCTGCCAATCAGTTTCCGGTCACAATTCAAAGTGTTGGTTATGACCTTTAAAGCCCTTCATGGCATCGGACCAGAATATCTCCGAGACCGCCTTCTGCCGCACGAATCCCAGCGACCGATTAGGTCCCACAGAGTGGGCCTCCTCCGGGTCCCGTCAACTAAACGATGTCGGTTGGCGGTCCCCAGGGGGAGAGCCTTCTCTGTGGCGGCACCGACTCTCTGGAACCAACTCCCCCCGGAGATCAGAACTGCCCCTACTCTTCCTGCCTTCCGTAAACTCCTCAAAACCCACCTTTGCCGTCAGGCATGGGGGAACTAAACATCTCCCCCTGGGCACATTTAATTTATACATGGTATGCCTGTGTGTGTGTGTGTCTGTTAGTATATGGGGTTTTTTAAATCTTTAAATATTTTAATTAATTGAATTATTTATGATTTGTTTTACACTTGTTGTGAGCCGCCCCGAGTCTTCGGAGAGGGGCGGCATACAAATCCAAATAATAAATAAAATAAATAAATAAAATAATATAAAACTTTTCTAGATTTAACAGCTAACTATTTAATTTTATTCCAGAATATTTTTTCAACTTCTTAGTCTAGCCCAGGGGTAGGCAAAGTTGGCTCTTCTATGACTTGTGGACTTCAACTCCCAGAATTCCTGAGCTATCATAATTGGCTCAGGAATTCTGGGAGTTGAAGTCCACATGTCATAGAAGAGCCAACTTTGCCTACCCCTGGTCTAGCCCATTGATGGCGAACCTTTTTCAGTTCGCATGTCAAAAGGGTGTGTGTGGGTATGTGCATGTGCCCACATCCCTTTTCTCCCCACACACATATGTGAAACCCCCTCATCCCCACGCAAGCGCACAGGCCTTACTAAAGCCTGGGACATGAAAACAACGGGCAAACAGGCGAAACGGAAATTCGGAAAATACACTTCCGGTTTGCCCAATGTGCTGTTTTTTGCACTCCAGAGGATTCAGGGAAGCTTCCTGAAGCCCCGAAGTACAAAAAAAACAACACAATGGGCAAACCAGAACTTCTGGCTTGCCCATTGTGCTGTGTTTTGCACTCTTCCCAGGTTTAGTGGATCTTAAATGGTCCTCCATTACCTTGTTGAGAGTCTAACTTGATAGGTTGGCAAGAGGGGAAAAAAGAGACCAAACAAAACAAGCAACATTGTGGGAGAGTAAGGATGGAGCCAAATTCATGCCTTTAAATTAAATGATGAATTGTGGGTTTTTAGTAATCAAAGTTTTCTTACTTTGACTTTCAGTTGGCTTATCAGTCTAGAAATAGATCCAGCCCTTCAGTGATTTCCCAAACAGAGAGTCTCTTTGGTGTAGTGGTTAAGGTGCTGGGCTAGAGTATTTGAGCTGGCTGGGTGATTCTGACCAGTCATTTTCTCTCAGCCCAGCCCACCTCACAGGGTTTTTTGGAGGAAATAGGAGACAGGGGCATTAAGTATGTAAGCTGCCTTGAGCTGGGCAAAGATCTAATCAAATAAATGTATAAATATTCCCCTTTTAACTGCTTACCTTGTTGAAGTAGGCTTTCTCAGCAATTACTTTTTAATAATGTTTATTTTTTTTTTTTACTTAAACAGTGAAAATTGGCATTTCAGCCAGTTTGCTTAATACTAAGCTATAAACTGGCTGTGTTTCAGCAAATGATTACTGTGATATATGTTTTGTAGCTCTAATAGTTGTGTAAGTATAGCTGAGAAAAGCTGCATCTGCAAACTTTTGCACCTTTAACTTTTCAGGTGTACTTTTTCTCAACCTTGGCTGCCAAACTGTATTAAACAAAAATTCCATCTTCATCACAACTGCCAAAAATATAGCAGCTTTGTCCTTCCCTGGAAGCCAGCAACTCTGTTCATTTTGCCAAGAAGCAATATAGATCAGTCATTTTGCTTTGGGAAAAAAAAGAATGCATTGATTAAATGTCATTGACTATTGCAGAAGAAATTGTGTTAGGTACATGTAATTCATTCTGCATTAAGGGAAATAAATACTGTTCTATGTATCTAGGGTCTTTCTGCTTCACCCAGTTTTTGTTTTAGGTTCTATCCTAAGCACTTTTTCAGATCGTCTGTGCATTGCATTCCACAGGGTTTGACTCCTGAGATCATTTTATTTTATTTTATTAATTAATTAATTAATTAATTTTTGTTTACTTACTTACTTACTTACTTACTTACTTACTTACTTACTTACTTATTTATTGGATTTGTATGCCGCCCCTCTCTGTAGACTCGGGGTGGCTAACAACAATGATAAAAACAGCATGTAACAATCCAATCCAATACTAAAATAACTTAAAAAACCCTTATTATAAAAACCAAACATACATACAGACATATTAATTAATTAATTTTTGTTTACTTACTTACTTACTTACTTACTTATTTATTGGATTTGTATGCCGCCCCTCTCTGTAGACTCGGGGTGGCTAACAACAATGATAAAAACAGCATGTAACAATCCAATCCAATACTAAAATAACTTAAAAAACCCTTATTATAAAAACCAAACATACATACAGACATACCATGCATAAATTGTAAAGGCCTAGGGGGAAAGAATATCTCAGTTCCCCCATGCCTGACGGCAGAGGTGGGTTTTAAGAAGTTTACGAAAGGCGAGGAGGGTGGGGGCAATTCTAATCTCTGGGGGGGAGTTGGTTCCAAAGGGCCGGGGCCGCCACAGAGAAGGCTATTCCCCTGGGTCCCGCCAAACGACATTGTTTGGTCGACGGGACCCAGAGAAGGCCCACTCTGTGGGATCTAACTGGTCGCTGGGATTCGTGCAGCAGAAGGGGGTCCCTGAGATTTTTATTTTATTTTATTTATTTGTTTTGTCAAGGACTTATTGGAGGTATGTCTGATTAGTCCCTGGTTGCAAATGTCAAATAATGCCTTAGTTGGCCCCAATATAATTGGCAGAACGTTTTAAAATAGGGAATGTACTGGTCTTCAATGAGTCTATTGTATTTTTAATTATTTATTTATTTTATTTATTTATTTATTGGATTTGTATGCCGCCCCTCTCCAGAGACTCGGGGCGGCTAACAGCGACAATAAAACAGTGTACAATAGTAATTTGGTATTGATGATTAAAAATCAATTAATATAAAAACCAAACATACATACATACATACCATGCATAGAATTGTAAAGGCCTAGGGGGAAAGAGGATCTCAATTCCCCCATGCCTGGCGGCATTTCACAGTTTTTTTGTGTCGTTCAATGAATTTACATTATGTCATTGCTAAATTAGAGGCTTTTTGATTCTTTTAAAAATGACCTTGATTTGGTTTAGGCTGGTTTGGAGCCATGATAGAAAAGTCCCTTGTATAAATGAATTTTGATCTCTGAGAGAAATGTGGATCTTGATAAACTAGCAAGTACAGGGTACTACTTAAATTATGATGGCGATTGGGATTTCTACTTGCTAAACTATGTGATTATAAAGAACAATGTTAGATGATCCCATTGTCTAAACCAGTGTTTCCCAACCTTGGCAACTTGAAGATATCTGGACTTCAACTCCCAGAATTCCCCAGCCAGCATTTGTTGGCTGGGGAATTCTGGGAGTTGAAGTCCAAATATCTTCAAGTTGCCAAGGTTGGGAAACACTGGTTTAGACAATCCCATTGTTTAGAGATGGCAATCCCAGCATTCCCCATTTCTGTTACACAGCGAAGACCTCCTCGAAATTCCTGCCAGCTTTCCACAAACTCTGTGAGGAAGCTGACAGTCAATTTCCAGGTAGCTCACAAGCAGGCTGGTGGGTAGGTGAGTGGTTGCTGCCAAGGTATGAAGGTGTATGGCATGGCTGGCATAGTGTGACTACAGTAGGATTGGGAGTGGCTGCTGATGAGTGGGGGAATGTGAATGAGTGGCTAGTGGGACACATCAGGGTGGGGGCTGCTGGATTGCAAGGGTGTGAGAGTGGAGATTGCAGTGTATGTGAGTGCAGCTGGGCTGGGAATAACTGATGTCAAGTACATGATGGTATACTTGTGGCCATTGAGACGTAGCACAATGTGGTGGAGCCAAGGGTGATTGCTGCTAAGCGTACAAAAGTGTACCATCATTATTGGGTTCCTACCGGTACAGATGAGGACACCGCACCAGTAGTAAAACTGGAGCTGCATGTGCAGCTTCATGTCTCTGGCATGCACGCGTGCGTGTCCCGGTGAGATTTTGCTTCTGCGCATGCACAGAAAGCAAAATCTCGTGAGGGGACACATGTGCGAGTCTTCGGAGAGGGGCGGCAAATAAATAAAATAAAATAAATAAAATAAATAAAATAAATAAAATAAATAAAATAAATAAAATAAATAAAATAAATAAAATAAATAAAATAAATAAAATAAATAAAATAAATAAAATAAATAAAATAAATAAAATAAATAAAATAAATAAAATAAATAAAATAAATAAAATAAATAAAATAAATAAAATAAATAAAATAAATAAAATAAATAAAATAAAATAAAATAAAATAAAATAAAATAAAATAAAATAAAATTTTGGTGATTTTTTTTTTTTGCTTCTGTGCATGCGCGGAAGCAAAAGAAAAATCACTGAAATCTCGTGCACACTCATGTCCCCTCGTGAGATTTTGCTTCCCGCGCATGCGCAGAAGGAAAACCTCACTGGGACGCACATGCACACCAGAGACCTGAAGATGCACACGCAGTGCGCTGAGACCAGTAGGAGCAGGAACCCCCGCCTATGCATCATGGTGCTTGGGTGAACATGATGGGACCCAGATTGCAATCACAGATCCTTGAGGATGCTAGAAGGCTTGGAACTTTGAGGACTGATTATAAGTACAGTGATCCCTCGATTAGCACGGTCTCGATTAGTGCGAAACGCTACAACACGGTTTTTCAAAAAATATGAATTAAAAAATACTCCACGGTTTTTTTGCTATACCACGGTTTTTCCCACCCGATGATGTCATACGTCATCACCAAGAGTCACTTCTCTGTCTCTTTCTCTTTCTTTCCTGTCATTCTCTGCTTCAATCATTTTCTCATTTCTCTTTTTTTCTCCCCTTTTTTCTATCATTTCTCTCTCTCTTTCTTCCTCTCTCACACTCTCTTCCTCCCTCTCTCATCTCTTTCTTTCCTTCTCTCTCTTTCCTTCTCTCCCCCCCCCTCCACTTGCCCACGAGAAGAAAAAAAGCAACCTCTGCCGGGCAGCTCCCCTTGTGCCCCCGCTTTGTGCCTGCCTCTTGTCCCTCTCTTTTGGGGATTTTTTTTTCTTTTCTGTCTGAGTGCGTCTGTGTGAGCGCGAGAGAGGGAGTGCGTGTATGTGTGTGTGTGTCTGTTGCGGCTTGGGCTGGTCGGCCTCGGAGGCGGGAGAAGGCGAAGAGGTAGCAAGCGGGGAACCCGGCGGGGTGGATGGCGGCGGCGTGTGTGTGTGTGGTGGCCGCCTTCAGCTTGGGGTCGCTGCCGGCGTGCTCGAAGGATGCGCCGCCGCCCGCCTTGGAGCCCTCGAAAGCCTCGTCGTCTTCTGTGCTCTGCTCGCCGCTGCTCTCCAAGCGGGGCGCAGCGGCTGGGAGCGCGCGCCTTTTCTCCCCTGCGTGGATCCTGGCTAGCCGTCGTGCCTCTCTTGAAGATGGGGAGCCTGGGTAAACTCTTTTGGTTGGGAACCAACCGGCCCGGTGCTCTTTTGGCTCTCTTGGGGTTTCCCCTTTGCCTGGGCAGCAGGAAGACCCAGGGAAGGTTCCTTTGGCTGCCCAACAGCTGATCTGCTCCGCAGCGCGGCAGCAGCGAGGAGCCGAAGAACGGGTTTCCCCTTTGCCTGGGCAACGGGGAAACTCCATCTTCGGCTCCTTGCTGCTTCCGCGCTGCGGAGCAGATCAGCTGTTGGGCGGCCAAAGGAACCTTCCCTGGGTCTTCCCCGATGCCCACACGCAAACTCCACCATCTGCGCATGTGCGGCCATGGGAAAAAAAGGGCGCGCATGCGCAGATGGTGTTTTTACTTCCGCACCACTATAACACGGAAAATCGATTAGCGCGGGAGGTCTTGGAACGTAACCCCCGCGCTAATCGAGGGATCACTGTACAGGAATCCCTCGCTACTTCACGGTTCATCTTTCGCTGGTTCGCTATTTCACGGGTTTTCAAAGGGGGCTTAAATCCATTAAATCCATTGAAAATTCATAAAATTCTTCTACAGTCCTACTGTACTCTATTAAAGAAACTGGTAGGATATCGCATGTAGTTCCAGCTGAGAAACATTATAGAATGACTGTTTAATGCAAAGGGTGGGTTATCAAAGTCCAAATACTTGTTAAATACATTAAAAATTATCTTTCCTCTACTTCACGGAAATTTATTTTTCACAGGTGGTCTTGGAACGCATCCCCAGCGAAAATCGAGGGATCACTGTACTACTGGTTCAGGATTGGCTGCTGAATGAGTAGTCCTTAACCAAGGATAGCCTATTACAGTGATGGTGAACGTTTTTTCCCTCGGGTGCCAAAAGAACATACACATGCGATATTGTGCATGCATGACTGCCCACACCCATATTTTCCCTCCCCCCCACTGGAGGCTCTCTGGAGGCCGGAAACGGATTGTTTCCCAAAGTCTGGTGGGCCCAGTAGCAGGGGTGGACAGCAGGGAGGACGGGGTGGAACACAGTTCCACCAGCGGAAATGAAGATGTGTGTGCAGCTCCAGCTGATCGGCAGCTGTCACTTTCTAGATTACTGGTCTTGGTGCAGCTCTCCTTTTTTCCCCTGCTGCTGCATCTGCGCTCCCTGCTTTTTTCTTCTCTACTTCCTACTGGCTTCGGACGAGCTTCCCTCTCTTTTGCCCAGCTCCTCTCCAGCCACACGCGGCCACCTCCCACCTGAGGTGCAAGCAGAAGATGTGGGTGGAAGTGGCGCTGACAGCATTTATGCTTCTGGCAGTACCCATTCGCTTAACTACCCAGCCTAAGGTGAGGGGGGCAACCCAGGAAGGAGAGCGCGCAAAACATGAAGTAAATTGTCACCCCCAGTGAGCGACACTGGTAAGGTTGTAAGGCGAAGACTTAACAGTTCACTTGAACGATGATGATTGTTCAAGCCACTCCCACCTGGTCACATGGCCAGCAAGACACTCCTACTCAGTCACATGACAATTAAGCCACACCCACAAAATAAGCCACACCCACAGTGTGTCAGTAAAGATTTTGGCTGCCCATTACTGCCCAGTGGGCTTGTGTTTTGCCCTCCTCAGGCCCAAAAGGCTTCTCTGGAGTCGGGAGAGGGTAAAAACACCCTCCCCCATCCCCCTGGCGACTTTCAGGAAGCCAAAAACGCCCTCCCAGAGCCTCTGTGCAAGTCACAAATCAGCTGGTCGGCATACACATGCACATTGGAGCTGAGCGAGGGCAACACCTTATGTGCCAGCAGATATGGCTCTGCGTGCTACCTGTGGCACCCGTGCCATAGGTTTGCCATCACTGGCCTATAAGATTACCTTAGCAACAGCAATAACACTTGCACTTATATACTGTTTCAGAGTGCTTTACAGCCCTCTCTAAGCAGTTTACAGAGTCAGCATATTGCTCCCAATATTTCATCCTTATTTTATGCGCCTCAGAAAGGTGGATTAGGATTAAGCCTTGAGCCTGGTGAGATTTGAATTGCCAAATTGCAGTCAGTCGGCAGTCAGCAGAAGTAGCCTGCAGTACTGCACTCTAACCACTGCGCCACCATGGCGCAATAGTTGGGATTGCGCATCTCTTCACTTTGTCCTCAACAGAGCCGGAGTGGCGCAGCAGGTAGAGTGCTGTACTGTAGGCCACTGAAGCTGACTGTAGATCTGCAGGTCAGCGGTTCAAATCTCATCACCAGCTCAAGGTTGACTCAGCCTTCCATCCTTCTGAGGTGGGTAAAATGAGGACCCGGATTGTGGGGACTCATAGAGTTCTTTGACTATGTCACAAAGGTGTTGGATCAAGGTGGTGCCGTGGATATTGCCTATCTGGACTTCAGCAAAGCCTTTGATACGGTTCCACATAAAGAGCTGATAGATAAATTAGTGAAGATTGGACTTAATCCCTGGATAGTTCAGTGGATTTCAAGCTGGCTGAAGCATAGACATCAGAGAGTTATTGTTAATGGCGAGTATTCTGAGCAGAGACAGGTTACAAGTGGTGTGCCACAAGGGTCTGTTCTGGGTTCTATTCTTTTTAATATGTTTGTGAGTGACATAGGGGAAGGTTTGGTAGGGAAGGTTTGCCTATTTGCCAATGACTCTAAAGTGTGCAATAGGGTTGATATTCCTGGAGGGGTCTGTAATATGGTAAATGATTTAGCGTTACTAGATAAATGGTCAAAGCAATGGAAACTGCAGTTTAATGTTTCCAAATGTAAAATAATGCACTTGGGGAAAAGGAATCCTAAATCTGAGTATTGCATTGGCAGTTCTGTGTTAGCAAAAACTTCAGAAGAGAAGGATTTAGGGGTAG
This sequence comes from Erythrolamprus reginae, assembly GCF_031021105.1. NCBI lineage: Eukaryota > Metazoa > Chordata > Lepidosauria > Squamata > Dipsadidae > Erythrolamprus > Erythrolamprus reginae. Next base: position 125,927,881 of record NC_091950.1, read on the forward strand.
TGATTTCTGACAGTCTCAAAATGGGTGAGCAGTGTGGTCGGGCAGTAGGAAAGGCAAGTAGGATGCTTGGCTGCATAGCTAGAGGTATAACAAGCAGGAAGAGGGAGATTGTGATCCCCTTATATAGAGCGCTGGTGAGACCACATTTGGAGTACTGTGTCCAGTTCTGGAGACCTCACCTACAAAAAGATATTGACAAAATTGAACGGGTCCAAAGACGGGCTACAAGAATGGTGGAAGGTCTGAAGTATAAAACGTATCAGGAAAGACTTAATGAACTCAATCTGTATAGTCTGGAAGACAGAAGGAAAAGGGGGGACATGATCGAAACATTTAAATATGTTAAAGGGTTAAATAGGGTTCAGGAGGGAAGTGTTTTTAACAGGAAAGTGAACACAAGAACAAGGGGACACAATCTGAAGTTAGTTGGGGGAAAGATCAAAGGCAACATGAGAAAGTATTATTTTACTGAAAGAGTAGTAGATCCTTGGAACAAACTTCCAGCAGACGTGGTTGGTAAATCCACAGTAACCGAATTTAAACATGCCTGGGATAAACATATATCCATTGTAAGATAAAATACAGGAAATAGTAAAAGGGCAGACTAGATGGACCATGGGGTCTTTTTCTGCCGTCAGTCTTCTATGTTTCTATGGGGGCAATAGGCTGGCTCTGTTAAAAAGTGCTATTGCTAACATGTTGTAAGCCGCCCTGAGTCTAAGGAGAAGGGCGGCATAAAAATAAAATAGATAGATAGATAGATAGATAGATAGATAGATAGATAGATAGATAGATAGATAGATAGATGGGCCTGCTATAGTTAGGGAAACAGCCAAATGTGTTTACTGCCCATAAGAAGTGAGATAACAAACTTATATATGGTTTGTATGAGATGTAAGATTGCTTTTTATATTAAGGGTTTTAAACTGCTTTTACTATTGGATTTGTACTGTTTTATTGTTGTGAGCTGCTCCGAGTCTCCGGAGAGGGGCGGCATATAAATCTAATTAATAATAATAATAATAATAATAATAATAATAATAATAATAATAATAATAATAAACAGTTAATCAGAGCTCGCGGTCCTAGCTCCAATGTTGCTGAAGGCTGAGCCGGAAGTCCCCTATTTTAATAATTTATTCTACTCCACCAATGACATAGCCTTATATCAAAATACAGGTAGACAGTATGCTTCTGGCTTACTTTTCTTTGCCTGATTTAAACTTGAGCACCATTTCATATGATGTCTTTCTGGATATCCTTTCTGGGATGGGAATCGGAAGGAATGTGCTACAGTGATGCTATTCATATTTGGCAGGTGAGCTGTAGAAGATGGTGATAGATTTCTCTGCAGATGTTTCAGTGTGCCACACGTTAAATTACGGATGAGTTGAGCTTCTGCATGAAGGAAGTAACAAGAAGATAAAGACCAATAGTTGAAATCCAGTTTAAATGATAGAATTGGTTAATGGATAGTACATTTGAAATTGTTCTTTTTGGGGATTCTGTTTCGCTTAAACGATAACATGTGCAATTAAAGAGATGTTTCTTGAACAAGTCTTGCCAGCATTGTTAGTAACTCAGCTGTCTGGTATGTCTGATCAAGCCCATTCTTGCTTATAGAGAACGTAGCCAGAGATACCATGCTCTGGCCACCTCTTGATCTGCCTGCCTTTAAAGAGCTTTTTAAAAAGTTCCTAGTGCACAATTTTCAGATTCTTACATGACTTTGTGGCTTATCGTCCACTTCCAAGATTCAGCTGAACTACTGGTATTTATCTTTAAAGGTGCTTTGAAACCAGGCTATGAGAGAACACTCTACATGTGCATTATGACTTCATTGGAAATAATGTTTACATCTGACATAAGATACTACAGCTGCAACGATCCAGTTGTATGATTTTTAAGGAAGGTTTGACTAAGGTCTACCTTTTCTTCTTTTGCTATCCCATTTTTAAATATTTCCCGTTTTTTTTAATGTGTGAAATACTTGCAAGTTATGACTGAAATCATATATTCTATTTTCTCTGCCTTGGCCACCCCGCACTTCCATTTTGTTACACAATTCACTATCTTTATTTTACAGCGGAAGTTGTAGGAGGGCAAATGATTAGTTACTTTCATTGCCAAATGAGAAAATTGAACTTTGTTCTTAATGTTGACATCTTACTGGCTAATAGTCATGGTAGTTATACATTACCACTAGTAAGTGTCACAGGCAGAACACTGTATTTCTCAATACTTAACTGCTGGGAAGAAGAACAGAGAGATGTTGCTATAATTATGCTATGTTATGGCTCTTTCCATTGAGTAGACAATGTGAATTTAAGAGGCCTTTGCATTAGATGAACTTTGGAGCTCCATCCATTCTGGGTTTTGTGAGGCTCCACTTCCACACACACATGCACCGTGGGTATGGGGGGGGGAGTAAGGGAATGAGAGAGGAAGAGAGAGAAGAAAGAAAGAGAAAGTGTTAACATATTTGCCCCTTTCCATCTGATTTTGAAATCATCTTGGCACAGAAGACTTTTCCAATTTTATTTATTTTTTCGAGGTGCCCATAATTTTATATCCATGACAGCTAAATTGCTAGATGGTTTTGTCTAAAGGAGAATTCGTGACCTGTTAACCAGGTGACACTTTGGTTGTCTTCTTCTGACTTCACTGTTTTCTTTCTTCTTCACCCATTTTAATTGTTTCCGTCCAATTCTAAACTTTTAACTATAACAGGAGAGTAAATTGGAGTAGAGATAGTTACTAAACTGACCATGCCTTGGGAGTGAATCTTTTTTTTCTGCCTTGCTTGTTTTAGACTTACCACATCTGGGCTGCAGCAATCCAGATGATTACTATGATGGTAGCAGAGTTAACTTTTTGTATTTCTTTGTTAAAAGCCTACACAGGATACTCCTCCTTTCATCTGAATACCCCAAAACCAGCAGGGATTGGGTCCCATTCTGCATTTCTGCCTTTGGAAATGCAGGAGCTAGTCTTCCTATCTGGCTAGCATCCTTAGTCTGATCAGCATCCCAGTTATATATAGTTGACAAAATACTTTTTATCACAAATGTAAGTTGGACTTAGAAGAGCTTTGAATATGAATCTGGCTTGTTATTGCTGTGAAGAGGCCTTTGAAATCTCTAGTAGTAAAATTAAGACCATAATCTTTGCAGAAAGACCTGTAACATAAATGGCCAGAACATCAGACAAGTTAAATCCTTTAAATATTTAGGCATAATTTTTCATAGCTCCATAAAACACAGTGCACATTAAAACTATGTTATCCCAAATGCCCAAAAAAGAGCGGAAGCAGCTCATTCTTTCTATTTTTCCAGAGGACCACAGTACTGTATATTATAGCAAGAGTGAAGTTATATTCAGCTCAGGCTGTTGCACAACTGCTCTTTGGTGCTTATTCCTCTGGTAAGGATGCAGTCCATATCCTTAAGAACTATATTTAAGATAGCGCACTACGTCCCAAATGTTATCCTAAGGAAGGAGGCAGATCTAGCCAAAGTCAAAACAGGTTCATGGATTTACATTTTTGTACATTGGTTAATACTGCATAGTCAAAACCATGTAGCAATTTAGCTGTCATGGATATAAAATTATAGTTATCTGCTTATAGTAGATAATTTTGAATTGATATGGTTCAGGGCTTTCTCACACACACACAAAAATCCTTGATTTACAACCACAACTGAGCTCAAAATTTATTTTTTTAACTTAATCATTTGTTCAGTGAGTTTTGCTCCATTTTATGATTTTCCTTCCCACCGTTGTTAAGTGAATCCCTGCAGTTGATAATTTAGCAACCTGGTTGTTAAGTGAATCTGGCTTCCTATTGACTCTGCTTGTCAGAAGGTTGCAAAAAATTATCACATGACCTTGGGCCACAGCAACGTTCATAAATATGAACCAGTTTTCAACCAGATGTGAATTTTGATCACATGATCATGGGGTGCTGCAAAAATTGTAACTATGAAAAAGGGTCACTAAGTCACATTTTTCATAGAAACATAGAAGACTGATGGCAGAAAAATACCTCATGGTCCATCTAGTCTGTCCTTATACTATTTTCTGTATTTTATCTTAGGATGGATCTATGTTTATCCCAGGCATGTTTAAATTCAGTTACTGTGGATTTACCAACCACGTCTGCTGGAAGTTTGTTCCAAGGATCTACTACTTTTTCAGTAAAATAATATTTTCTCATGTTGCTTTTGATATTTTCCCCAACTAACTTCAGATTGTGTCCCCTTGTTCTTGTGTTCACTTTCCTATTTTCAGTGCTACTTGTAACTTTGAACAGTCACTAAATGAACTATTGTAAGTTGAGGACTACCTGTATCATTCCAGCTGAAACTATGCCCTTGTGGACAAGGACCATTGAAACTACAGCTCGCCTCCTGCTATATTTCATCTTCTACAAGGACTCATGGACTCAGTTTATAACACCTTAGCTACTATAATATCCAGGAAATACTTATCTTTTTTTTAACATACAATAGCTGCTATCAGATCAGTACAAAGTAATTTCTCTGAATGTGGCCAAATTCTGTTATGCTGTATGCAAAATTAGGCAGACTCTTAACTGCGCACTGGTAATCCTCCACTAATCGAAATATATTATTTTCTTTGCTATTTATTTTTCATGTTTATTACTGTTGTTGTTGCTTTTAATGTTTTTATTTGTAATACTGGTCTGTGACCATAATAAAAATTAATTAATTGACTGTAAATTGAAAATGGGGAGAAGAAAATAAGTATATATAGCTGTGGTCTGGTGTGAATAAATTAAAAGTATGCTGGCTGTTATAATAAATAAGATGTGTGGGTGGGAAGCAGGCTAGTTTTGCAGAGGTGTACTATACATTAGAGTCAGTTTCAGTGTGATGTGTGTGTTGTAAGGTCCTTATAGAGATTGGCGGAGAAAAGACCAATGCTGGATATTATGGCAGAGTCACATATTGGCACTGAGAAAAGCAGGGAAAAATATAGTGCAACTGGAAATTGCTCAGAGTGATATCTTATTTTATTTCAGATAAGATGGAGAACTACTTTATTACAACAATGTGTTTTGCTGCTGACCTGTGTTGTAATTATACTGGATGCAGTGCCGATAGATGTGGACAAGACAAAAGTACAAGAGGAAGAAAAAGACAGCGCAAAAGTAGATAATCCGGTGAGTCGTTTAATTAGATGTGGTTTTCTTAATAGTAGCTTTTCTACCAATGCAATGTTTAAGACTATTAGAATGTAATACATTCCTGGTGTTTAGATCCTCTGTGGCATACAGATTAGCTGCATCTAGATATTTCTCTATTGGGCTCTGGGAATATGAGAGCCAAAGAAAGATGAGGCAAAAAAATTAAATAAATGTAAAGTGGGGTTTAAAGTATTGTCCTAGGCCACAGGTGGTACGCAAAGCCATGTCTATCCAGCTGATTTTCAGCCTTCTTTTTGGCCATTTTTCGCTGTCCCCAGGCTTTCCTGAATCCGGGTGAGAGCAAAAAAAATGGCCCCAATTCTGGAGGCTTTCCTGAATCATGGGGAGAGCAAAAAACAGCCCAGTGGGCCTACTGGAAGTCCGGAAACTTCACTGAGACCTGTACACACGCGTGAGAGGCAGCGCGGCGGTTGTGCACAGGGGGGGGGGGGTCTGCGTGTGTGTGTGTGTGTGCACATGTATGTGGGGAGGCCATTGTATTAGTGTGGGCACATGCGCACATGCTATCGTACGTGTGTGCACCCTTTTTACACCTGAGCCAAAAAGATTTGCTATCACTATCCTAGGCCAGGGGTTGGGAAACTTAAACATTCAAAGAGCCATTTGGACCAGTTTCCCATAGAAAAAAAAACCACCAGGAGTCACAAAACCTGGAGGGCGTGGCCACCCAGTCACATGACACCCCCCCCAGCCACACCTGCCCAACCAGTCATTAGGACAGAGAACTGGGAACAACAAAACTCCTTTTTCTCTAGCCCCTTCTCTCTATGTCCCCCTCTCTCTCCACCTCTGTCTCTATATCTCTCTCCCTCTCTCCTTATCTTCCCCCTCTTTCTATATTTCTCTCCCCCTCTCTCTGCATCTCTCTATGGTTCTCTCCCCCTGTTCCCTCTCAATCTCTCACTTCTCTACATCTCTCGCGCGCTTTTTGTATCTCTATGTCTCTCTTTCTCTCTCACCCTCTCTCTGTCTGTACCTCTCTCACCCTCTCCCTCTCTATTTCTCCCTCTCTCTGTATCTGTCTCTCTCTCCCACTCTGACAGATAACATTACAAACATTGGTCTTTCTCAGGCATGTAATTCAGATATGAAATGCATCACAAAGCAATTTTGCTTATTTAGTAATATTGTAGTATATTGAAATCCGTGTTTCAATTTTGAAAATTCACTGCAGTTAATGAAACAAATATCCAAAAAATAAAGTTTTGAACCATTGTTTTAAATGGTGTTTAAAATAAATACATGATTAAGATGCATCTTTCTCTCTTCTCTGAGCAATCCATGGTGCTCTCCGAAGTTTGTTTTCTTGCAGACCTTTAATTATCCAACTAGATAACAGCGTCAGCGCAATCTCATTTTAATTAGGCCAGATGTGATTTGGCCTTGAAGGCTATCTGATCTCAGTCACTAGACTGTCAGCTGAGGTGACTCTGCAAAATTCAATTTGCAAGCCAAATTGTGGGCATTTCATTATGCTCCTTACTGTTACAAAACACCCATGTCCCTTAGCGGCCCAGTTCTAGGCAGGTTGCTCTCACTCTATGAGTCTCCCCTCCCAGTATAGATTTAAAATGGAGCCTTGCCTTGTTTCTGACAAATGTTGATGGATTGGGCTCAGATGTAGCATAAAGCTATCAGGACGAGAGCTAATCAGAGAAATGTCAGAATGAAGCAAAATCCTGTTTCCTGACAGAAAACCTCCTGATCTCTAGCAAGTGCCATTTTTGAACAAGCATAAAATCTTCCAAATGAATTAGAAAATATCTGACTGCAGACAGATGCAAAGGATCAGAACCACCAGCAATTCCCAAAGTTCCTCCCTCCCTCCCTCCCTCCCTCCCTCCCTCCCTCCCTCCCTCCCTCCCTCCCTCCTCTTTTCAACTGATTGGGACAACCATAACCTGGATGACTGAAAATCTCTATAGACATTAGAGATTCCCTTTTCAACGCAATGCAGCATAGCCCCGAAACTAAAACTCTCCTGCAGCTTATTAAAAGATGAGGTTTGGACTCAGGAAATGGGAATCACTTCAATGCAAACTTCATGCACGCTCCTCACGCCACAGCCCCTTGCTTTATTTCATCTTTTCTTTCTGAGTGGCGCCTTTCCCACCGAGCAGAGCAAACGCTGAGCAGGGAACGAGCCTCCAAGTTCTGAGCTATGTTTGAACTACGCTTCCCAGCATGCAAAGCAGCACTCCTGCACTTTTTGCTCCTGCGAGCATTACGAGCAGAGGAGGGAATGTTAGCAGCAGAAACCCACAGTTGTAAATGCAAGTGAGTTGCCAAATGCCCTAATTTTGAACATGTGACTGCAATGGCCATAACGTTGAGGACTGGTTTGAACTAACACTTGTTCAGTGTGGTCCTAACTTTGAATGGTCTTTGGATGTTAAGTGATGAACATTTGTAAATGCTAGAATTTGAGCTTTTCCCATCTTAAGGGGTAGAAGGAATACTTTTCAAGGAGCCTAGATAGGGAAATTAAATGGTGGGGAATTGAAGTGGAAGCAAGCAGGGCAGGGGGACATACTGGGGTGAAATGCTGCTGGACCGCTCGTGCCTGTCAGTTTATTTATTTATTTTTATTTATTAATTGGATTTGTATGCCACTCCTTTCCGAGGACTCGGGGCGGCTCACAACATATTTAAGTTGTGAGAGAGCCAGTCGCAAAGGGAGTGTGAGGCTCCGCCCGCCTGCCTAGATGCTGCCATTTGGGTTCTTTTACTCTCTGCGCATGCACAGAACGCTTTGTGTATGCACAGAGGGTAAAAGAACCCAAATGGCAGCGTCTGGGCAGGTGGGCGGAGCCTCATGCCCCCTTCGCGACCAGTTCTCCGATGACTGACAGACATGAGCGAACTGGGAGCATTTCACTCCTGGGGTAGACCCTCAAATGTTGAAAGCCTCTCTCCAGGCCTGGCTGGGGAGGAGGCGGAGGGACGAAGGTGGAAGTTCATGGAGGGCAGGAGAAGTATGAAGTCCTTATCTAATGTCCACAACTGAGACTACTAGAACTACAACTGCAAAGCAGCACAGTCACATGATATTTCACCTAATGATTGTTTCACTTAGCGACAGAAACCCTGATTCCAATTAGGAATGTAGAACAAGGGCTATCTGTAGTTTATGGTGGAGCTTGATAGGTTGTAGTCTTTTTTTGATTGAAGCCACAGGATCCTTGATTTTGGTCAAATTCCTCCCATGTGACTTCTGGTCCTGAAACTTTTACAGAGAGATTAGCTTAGTCTAGGGGGGGGGGGATACAAAGTTTGGTTTAAATTTACAGACCTCTCTGCAAAGTGGAAGAGACTGTAATTATTTTCCTAAATAAAGTTGGCCTGATTAGGACAACAACAGCAATTAGTATTATTGTTATTGTTGTTGTTGTTGTTGTTGTTGTTGTTATTATTATTATTATTATTATTATTATTATTATTATTATTATTATTTAGATTTAAATGCCGCCCTCCTCCAAAGACTCGGGGTGGCATACAAAGCAGGCCTTTGCTTTCTGTTGGCAGAAACATTTTAAGAAAGAGTTAAACCATTGAATAGGACTTGCCAGACGTGACTTGCTTCTAAATGAAAGCAGGCTTTAAAAGATTCAAAGCAATCTGGCAATCTAATGTTGGAACTGCAAGACCAGTTCCTCAAACCTAGAAACGTCAGCATTAGCTTGGGAAAGTCTCCCTTATAATTTCAGAGAGAAAAGAGAAAAAATATTTTCTTCTTTCCAGGTTCCAGTGAAATCCAAAACTTGACGTTTCATATTGAACTGAACTCGTAGGATGTGTATCTGGGTTTAAAATTAATTCTTGCTGTGTGAATTTGCTACACCTTCTGAATTACAAACTGTTATAATTGGTTGTTGGAAAATCAGCATCTGTAGATGACATATTTTTTAATAGATAAAGAAATATTTTTCATCCCTGTCTCTACTTTATTAAGCTAATGGTAATTATGTGTATATCTTAAAGGACACTGGATTGTATTATGATGCCTATCTCAGGCAAGTGATAGACGTTTTGGAGACAGACACACATTTCAGAGAAAAACTCCAATCAGCAAACATAGATGAAATAAAGGTAAGTATAATAACTAGCAAATCTTAATAAAATGAAAATAATGAGATCTGTGGGTTTACCTTCTCTGTCTTTACTGAGGGAGAATGTAAGCACTTGCTATAAGCATGTCTCTGAAACAATACTAAATATGTAGCTTCTTTTAGAAAAACAACCCTAAAAACCAAAACCTAGAATTCTCTTTTTACTAATAGAAAATTAAAATGAAATTGTTTTGGATCCTGTATTAATTTGTGATATCAGTACATCTTGTGGAATATTTGTCTTGAAATCTTCCTAAGTATTGCAATTCCGGACAATGTCTACATTACCTAACTTGCGCTGATACAAATAGCAATTGGGTTCTTACATGGCAAAGTCAAAATGCAGTCTATGGATTTGATTAAATATATTATGTGAATCCAGCAATTCTTACCCGCAAAGTACGATTTATGACTTAGTATTATGTATAAGCACAAGTTATTTCCCAATCCATAGCTTAAATTTATTTATTTATTTATTGATTGATTGGTTCATTATTTATTTATTTATTTATTTATTCATTCATTCATTCATTCATTCATTCATTCGATTTTTATGCCGACCTTCTCCTTAGACTCAGGGCGGCTTACAACATGTTAGCAATAGCACTTTTTAACAGAGCCAGCATATTGCCCCCACAATCCGGGTTCTCATTTTACCCACCTCGGAAGGATGGAAGGCTGAGTCAACCTTGAGCCGGTGATGAGATTTGAACTGCTTACCTACAGATCTACAGTCAGCTTCAGTGGCCTGCAGTACAGCATGGTAACTAATAAAATTACACTCTAGAAAAATAATGACTTTTATGTCAATGCTTTTTTACTGTTGACAGAGTGGAAAGTTAAGCAAAGAGCTAGACTTAGTTGGCCATAAGGTGAGAACAAAACTGGATGAATTGAAAAGGCAGGAAGTTGCAAGATTAAGAATGTTAATCAAAGCCAAAATTGATGCATATCAAGGTAAGCAGACAAATGGGAAATGGATGAATTGGCAATAATGTTTTAATTTTCTCCTTTGTTTACAGCTGTGTTTGAATCATAAAAATGTGTTCCTGTGTTTTTTTATCTCATTACTTATTCTTGTTCTAACTCAGAAATTAGGGGTGAGAATGACAAGCTCATTCTGAAGAAACAACATCTGCAAAATGAATTGCTTAAAATTGAAACAGTTTAAATACACAGTTCCCAATGTGGCATTGTCATGTATCTTTGTGTTGTTTTTTAAATAAGACATTCAAGTAAATCTCTGTATAGGAGGAATGCAGTATTTCAGATAATAATCCATATGTTCAAATCATGAAAATTCATCATATGTATTGACAACTTTAATTGTGGAACAGTTCTAATCTTCTCTGCAGCAGATGGTAGAAATTAAGTGACCTTGGCTGATTTCAAAAAATTAAACAGAATCAAACCTAGAATAGGGAGTTTGAAGACCAAAGTGGCAAACCCCTCCCATATTGACATCAGAAAAACATGTCAACACTAGAAGCCAAGTTGGAGAGTTAGAGTTTACACAATTACCCATTTTACAATTATTTTCCCTTCTCTTATTTTGACTAAATCTATTCCATTCCAAAATGCATCACTACACTACAGGTCACTTCTCAAATATTATGAAAATGAAGTGGGTTATATGAAGAAAGCACTTCATACCCAACTAATATTGCCTTAATGGAGTTCTGAAAATTCTATATCAATGTTTAAATTTAATTGATACCCAAATAGGATATAATAAACAACATTACCAATAAAATATTGTTACTTTAAAATCTATTTTCTTCATCTTATGCAGAAGTTCCCAAAAGACATTATTCTTTGGAGAGAGCTAGGATTATAATTTCCTGATTTGGAAATGGTTGGTGCGCCTTAGTAAGAATTATTTGGTGTATTTAAAAAAATATATGGGAAAACAACTTGATAATTGAATAATTAAACTTGTAGCTGCAAACCTACATCTTGCTTGGATTACATAGCATATCAACCAGTATCAAAAGTAGAGACATTCTTCTCTAAAAATGTTGTCATACTTTAAGAGAGGGGTCCCCAAACTTGGCAACTTTAAGACATGCGGATTAAACTCCCAAAAGTTTGAAAAGCTTTGTTTTAAGAACACTTTAGACCTTTCTTCTTCTTTTTACTTTAAACAACCAATCCCTGTCCTTTGCAACCTCAATTTATTCATTATCTCAAGCTTCCAATGGCAGTCCAGTTATACAGGGTTTTTCTATCTCTTATTGATAGCTTTTCCTGACTGGCGTATATTCTTATTCTCTGTACACCTTGTCCCTATGGTTAAGGTCAAGAAGATTTTTGTAATCTCCACATAAGCAGGCGTTAAGCCACCTGAGAAATTGTCTTCAGATTACAGGGGTTTGGCCTGTCCCGATCAGGCCTGTTATCCTCACATGCCATGGAGGAAACCATCTTATCACCAGGACTGAAAACAATTCAAGATCTGGGCTAGTCAGTTTTTATATCTAGACTCTGTGTTTATTAAGCATCCTGGTAACAACAATATCAACAACAACACCCTGTTGAGACATATCTTTCATATCACCTGGGCATTTTTCATCTAATTTAAAACTTCGTTAATGCCATAGGTTATGAATACCTTCGTAAAATATAAATTGGCTTTTAAGATTTGCTCTTGAATTCTATCCAGTGCATGTGGTATTGCATCTATCAATGTAGTCACCATGGTTCTGTTTTTTTTGTGGGGGTTGCTTTTAGATTCTGGCATAGACCATCAAGCTCTTCTCAAACAGTTTGAGCATCTGAACCATCACAACCCTCACACATTTGAAGTTAAAGATTTGGACATGCTAATCAAAACTGTAAGTGTCCAGCAAATATTTTCTCAAATGCTTGTTTGCTCTCTCTCTTTTTTAAAAATTTCCTATACAAGTCTGAAATTTTGTCTCTTAATTTGTCAGTTATAAATATCTTTCATAATTATCTCAGGAATCTTAACTTGGAACACCATTTGGATCCATAATAAATGTTATATTTGGCAAGATTTGTACTCTTAACAACTGCCCTTTGCTCATCAGCTTGTGTTCCTTGTAGTGAGGGCATCCTGGAATGAATTGTTGTCAAGCCAATATAAGCAGCTTTATATTTTTACTAAGTCTTTAAACTGAGCCAATTTAATCCCTTCTCACATTTTGTTATACTTGGAAGTAACTTTATATTAGCCAACCAATATTGTTGTATCGGATTAATAGTCTGTTTCATTAGTATTCAAATCAGTTTAAATGTACTCAGTTTTCCGTATAATAGTATAGTTTATTTTGCAATGTTAGAAATCTCATTTGCAACTTAAAAACCATTCATTGGTGTCAGGAAAAGCTTCTTCAATGCAGCCAGATCCTAAATAGCTTTAACATTTAATTAAGTATATACACTGCTCAAAAAAATAAAGGGAACACTCAAATAACACTTCCTAGATCTGAATGAATGAAATGTTCTCATTGAATACTTTGTTCTGTACAAAGTTGAATGTGCTGACAACAAAAGAAAATTGATTGTCACTCAGTGTTGCTTCCTAAGTGGACAGTTTGATTTCACAGAAGTTTGATTTACTTGGAGTTATATTCTGTTGTTTAAATGTTCCCTTTATTTTTTTTGAGCAGTATATTTGTTTAACACAGTGGTTCTCAACCTTTTTAATGCCTTAATACAGTTTTTTATGTTGTGGTGATCCCCAGCCATAGGTCTAGCACCAATTCTCCCAACAGAGCTTTAAGCTGATTGGCAGGAAGGTCAGAGGGACACCCCCACTGTAAACGCCTGATTGGTCGGATTGTAAAAATATGTTCCAAGGAGCCAGAATAGAAGCTTTAGTTCCTAACACCATGGGAAATCTTTACCCATGGTCTTAGGTGAGCCTTGTGAAAGCCCAAAAGGGTCCTGTCCCCAGGTTGAGAACCACTACTCCACAGATAAATGAGCAATTACATTTTTTTTATTAAATTATTTAAATTTTTATTATAATACAAACAAACAAACAACAAAACAAGGCATATAAACATACCTATATACATACAGATTGAATTTACTTAATGTTTAATACTTTACCATTCTGTTTCTGTTAGTTCATTTCCTTCCCTTAAATATTAGTTCAATTTTTTATTTTTTTTTCTATCCAATTATATAGTTTCCCCCAAACTGTATAGTAGTCCTTATTTTGTTTATTCTGTAATTCATATGTTAATTTACTTAATTTAGCATAGTCTAACATTTTCCTAATCACCATCTCTTCATTTGGTATATTTTTTCTTGTTTCCAAGTTTGTGCGAACACTTGCTGACGTTAGTATGTGAGTTATTAAATAGTAATCTTCTTTGCTATGCTGTCCTCTGATTATTCCCAACAGATACATTTCTGGTTTCGTTTCTAATGAACACTTACATTTATTAATTAACTAACTTATTAATTAAAACTTAACTAAAACTAAAAAGATCTCTTTCTCTCTCTCGGGCTTCCATCAGGGAAATGAATTGCAGATATAAAAAGTATAACTGAAATAAATGAATGTGTAAAGATAATATGTAGAGCCAATTTGGAGTAATGGCTAAGGCATCAGACTAGAAATCAGGACACTGTAAGTTCTATACCTGCCTTGGGCATCTTGGCCCAGTCACCTCTCAGGCCCAGGAAGGAGGCAATGACAAACCACTTCTGAAAAACCTTCCCAAGAAAACTTTCCTAGTTAATCTTTGAGTATCAGGAAATGCTGAACAGAAAAATAAAAAATAAAGAGAGGGCGAACTTCTATGAAGGAAGCTGTGCTGCTAGTCCCTGCTGCAGAAGAGAAGGAGGAAGATAATGTCTATCTCTTCCCAGCTGAGCAGCAAGAAAACAACCCTTTTTGTCCACACCTCTGGAGCAGGTGTGAAATTCAACAGGTTCTGGAGAAACGGTAGCAGAAATTTTGAGTAGTTTGGAGAACTGGCAAATACCACCTCTGACTGGCCCCATAGTCGGGTGGGAATGGAGGTTTTGCAATATCCTTCCCCCAGGAGTAGGGAGTGAATAAGGATTTTGTAGTATCCTTCCCCTGCCATGCCCACCAAGCCATGCCCACAGAACCGGTAGGGGAAATTTTTAAATGGTGGAGGATGGGAGGATTGATGCAAGGAATATAAATCCTTCCATCTTCCACCATTCAGTCAGAACTGACGAAGCTTCTTGAGTGAGAAGCAAAACATCTTCAAGGAAAAACATAGTCCAGTTGACCTTTGCAAAAACACATTTGGGACTTCCATTCATGATCCTATATTGTACACTGTTCTGGTTTCTGGTAGAACTTTAGCAATTACAAATAACTCTTACTAAACGCAGCATTTCATAAACAAAGAAACTCCATTTTATTCTCTTCTCTTGCGTATCCAAATACATTTCATGCTAGCACATTTCTCTCAGCCCGTTATCTTTCTTAATTGCATTCCTCGCATTCCTTCTAGACTTCTCCAGTTAACAAGATTTATGTCCTCCCCGCATGATTCTAAAACAGCAGAACTGACTGTTAATCAACACAGAATACTTTTGCTTACTTGGGAGCGGAACGTAAACCTTCCATGTTTCTCTTTTGCAACGTTGAAACTCCACCCTTCTTCCCCACTGACCCCCTGACGTACCAAATACATCACTACAGTATTTAACCCATTCCTCCCCTTAATATCTTCTTCCCAACACCTGTTCTTTACATTTTTGGACCCTTCTGAATTTAGGATTTACCCATCGAATGTTTGATTCTTCCTCACTAGATCCTGCACTCGTAGCCCCATCCTGTGGCTGGCCTCCCACCTGTTCTACTACCTGTAACCCCGGGCCTCCCACTAATTCATAAACACTATCTGTATCAGAGTCCTCAATTTTTTCATCCTCCTCCACCTGACCAGGAGTATGTACAACATACACCTTCAAAAGAATGGTTGAGAGGCACAGATTGCACGCATATTTATGTGATATTAGATCTCCCCCTCACCATTATTACTTTATAAGTAATATAAAGCGGTGAGCATATTTAATATTTCTTCTTCTGCCTATTTTCCCTGCAAGATGGGTTGGGCTGAGAGAGAGTGACTGGCTCAAAGTCACCAACTTGGCTTCCCATGCCTAATTTAGGACCAGAACTCAAAGTCTTCTAGTTTTGAGAGTAACAACTTCAACACTACCTAAACTGGATCATTTTTTTTTTTTTAAATGATCCAAATCAAAATGTACAGACTCCTTTGAGTCAAAATCTATACTTCGAGTGATGTGCTGGTAGCTGTATTTTAAAAACTGGACGAAAATCTAAAACTAATTAATTAAATATCTAATGCATCTATGCCTATATCCAATAATATTCCCTTTCTTATACCAGAATAGTTAACAAATTTGTGGTAATCTTTGCAGTTTTGGGGGGTTGCTTTCAAAGCATGATGAATCCAAATGGTCCCTCTCTACTTTTAAGATTATTTGTCTATTTTATTTTTATTGCTTTAAAAAATATTTATCTTTTACAATTTAATGTCGCAAGCTACCCAGAATTGCTTTCAAGTAAGATGGGCATCAGAAAAATATAATCAATAAAATAAATGTCCAAGGGCCAGTCAATTTAGATTTGACAGTAACTGTTAACAAACATACTTCAAAATAAGTCAATTTTGTTATTCCTATATTCTAGAGATGGCTGGCAGAAGCATTTTTAAAAAATGAGCTTTTAGCACCCCCTAGTGTCAGTAACATTTACTATGTGATAATCGTTGGTAAGAGAATTCCTGTAACACTATACAGTAGTACCTTTTTCATAAGTGAAGCAAGGATATAAGGAAATAGTGCTCTTTGTTTTCTCTTAAAATATTAAATGAATTACATAAGACACTGAAGAATATTAAAGAAAATGCTCATTAAAGAATCTAATTAAAAGCATTAGATGAGTAAAAGAATTAGAATTGGTTGATTGAATTCTGGAGCCCTTGTTGTTCTCCGGGCTAAAGGTATTTGCTTGCAGAAGTGTCATTACACAATTACATAACCTCATCAATCACTTAGTGAAACTGCAATTTTGCCTATGATCTTCCTTCAACTTTGTTTGCTTTAGAGATCTGTGAAGATTGTAAATGTAAGGATTGGTTATTAATTTACTTTTTCATCACAGTTGTGTTTCTGAATGATTGTTAAACAAGGCAGTCACTAAATGAAGACTACCTGTAATTTTAGATAGTGTGGCTAAAAATTCCTTTTTACTTCACATTTACTCTAAGTCTAGATGCAGTGAAGATATTTAGTATAAAACAGTCATTCTAAGTTTCTTCATATCTTCATTTTTTGTTAAGCCAAAGAAGATGGTTGTGGCATGCATTGTTCAGGAATTATTTATGAATATATCCCGAGGAAAACTAAAAGATGGGCTGGTCAACAGGAGTTTCTTAATGCTCAATGTTTATCCTCACTCTACGGGGAAAAACATATTTTGTTTTAATTTTTAACTCTTCTTATTTGCAGGCTACACGTGACTTAGAAAATTATGACAAAGCCCATCACGAGGAGTTTAAGAAGTATGAGATGATGAAAGAACATGAAAGGAGGGAATATTTAAAAACACTGGATGAAGAAAAGAGGCACCAAGAAGAAGTTAAATACGAGGAAATGAAAAAAAAGCACAGTGATCACCCCAAAGTTAATCATCCCGTAAGTCCACTGCTTTTATCCACGCTGAATTGGTGGGTATATTTTTTATTTATTTTGTTTATCAAACTTATATGGCCACTCATCTGACACAAAGTCCCTCTGAGTATGTAGAACAGAGGTCACCAATCTGTGGGCCGTAGGCTAATAACTACCCTGCCTCGGTGCATGCACACAGCCCCACTCGCACGAGTATCATTGTGGACACTTGTGGCCCCACTCACACAAACCTTGTCATGAGCATGTGCAGCCCCATCAGAGGCACTTTAGGCCCCACTTGTGCAGGGCCGCAAACATCAAGGTATTTGCCTGCCCACACACATATGCTTGACCCCTGCTCCAAACCACCTATCCAGAAAGGTTGGGGAAATCTGGTATAGAATAACAATTAAAATATTATACAAAATATTATATATTTCATATATTTACATATTATATAGTTATATATATTGCAAACAAATTAAATTTTTTTAAAAAGGTGATGAAAGGGAAACACATCAAATAAAATCTCTAATATGGCTATACCACAGGATAATGAACCTCATCAGAATTTTATCCATTTCTATGCTGCCCTGAGGCAGCATAGAAATCAAATCCATACAAATCCAATTAATAAATAAGATAGATAGATAGATAGATAGATAGATAGATAGATAGATAGATAGATAGGTTTGTTTGTTTATTAGATTTGTATGCCGCCCCTCTCCGAAGACTCGGGGCGGCTAACAACAATATAAAAAGACAATGTAAACAAATCTAATATTAAAAACAATCTAAAAAACCCCAATTTAAAAAACCACTCATACATACAAGCATACCATGTATAAATTCTATAAGCCTAAGGGGAAGAGAAATTTCAATTCCCCCATGCCTGATGACAGAGGTGGGTTTTAAGGAGCTTGCGAAAGGCAAGGAGGGTGGGGGCAACTCTGATATCTGGGGGGAGCTGGTTCCATAGGGTTGGGGCCGCCACAGAGAAAGCTCTTCTCCTGGGTCCCGCCGAATGACATTGCTTAGTCGACAGACAGACAGACAGACAGACAGACAAACAGATAGATAGTTGATATATATACATATACATACATACATACATACATACATACATACATACATACATACATACATACATATATATATATATATATATATGTCATGTGTTTTTTTGCTGAATTTGAAAATTAAGGGAGACTAGGATAGATCTGTTTCGGCCTTATTTTGGCCTCATCAGCTAGCCATACCCACTGGGACTTGAACCTGCAACCTTTGCCTTGTAAGGCAGAGAATTATCCTCTAGGCTACAGTATCCAATCCCTTCAGCTCTGCACCAGGGAAGGGTTACATATTTTTGTGTTGAATCACCCTGGTGTATTGAAGGAACATCACAGCTCCTTACTTGCCTCTCAGCCCAACCCAGGGCCATTTCCAAGGCAGTTAATTTTATTGATAGCCGACAATTCTATCTGTATGTGTCACATGTTTTTTTTTGCTGAATTTGAAAATTAAGGGAGACTAGGATAGATCTATTTCGGCCTTATTTTGGCCTCATCAGCTAGCCATACCCACTGGGACTTGAACCTGCAACCTTTGCCTTGTAAGGCAGAGAATTATCCTCTAGGCTACAGTATCCAATCCCTTCAGCTCTGCACCAGGGAAGGGTTACATATTTTTGTGTCGAATCACCCTGGTGTATTGAAGGAACATCACAGCTCCTTATTTATATATATATATATATATACATGTAGATAGATAGATAGATAGATAGATAGATAGATAGATAGATAGATAGATAGATAGATAGATAGATGTTGATAGAGAACTCTTGCTGAAAAAGTCAAGATTACAAGGGTCAGTTAAATGGATACTAAATCTTTTATTTATTCCTTCATTTATTTCAATATCATGACAGGGTTTATCACACTAAAATATTATAGTTTTTGAGCTTGATTTTTGGTCACTGATCTCATTAAGCTTTTAGACTATAAACAAATATAAATGCCATTTCCTATGCTTCCCATGCAATGATTTCTTAATTAAATAGGATACCCTTTAAAATAATAGAAAGATTCTGGGCTTTTTCAGAAGATAATTTTACATTTTCCACTTTTTTGTGGAGACTAGAGTGTGACTACATTCTACCCATCGCTTTGACACAGTCATGTCAATCAGTCATCTCACATGGGCATTGTGACGGATTGAAATTGTTTTTAGAGTGAATATAAAAAAGATTTTATGTCAGTCTAATTTTATATAAGTGTATGCTAAAAAGGCAGAGAAATAATGGTGTCACAATCTTTGCAAGGTACAAGTCAGACAAAAATGGTTTTTTGAAGGGGAAAATTAACTAGATTTTTTAAGTCCTTTGAGTAACCTACTGTGATTTTAACTCTATGTTAAAAGCTTCTGTGAAATCATTTGTACAACTGGTGTCCATTATCATATTTCAGGGAAGTAAAGACCAATTGAAAGAGGTATGGGAGGAAGCAGATGGCTTAGACCCCAATGATTTTGATCCAAAGACTTTCTTCAAGTTGCATGGTAAGATTTAAAGTTAAAAAATCATTAAAACAGAATTATCACTTGATATTGACAATGCTGTTGCACTTTTCAAGGTTAATAAATATATTTTAGCATGTGCTTTTCCAGAAAACCTCTATAGATGCATGCTTTTTTTCATATATAATACAACAGTATATATAATACAACAGTATACTCTATGTGTTTGTGCGTGTGTGTGTGTGTGTGTGCATGCACACTGTTGGGTTTCCATTCAATTTTTCTAATCCAGTAGTTTATCATATGATTTGAGGTAACATCTACAAGTATTAAAGTGGGAATGATTATGGTCTAGAATTATGGATGGGTGTGATAGTGCCTCTAATTATATATTTATATGTTGTTTTTTTAAACAGATGTCAATGCTGATGGTTTTCTGGATGAACAGGAATTAGAAGCTCTATTTACTAAGGAGGTAAATATGTGTAACTAGATTATTTCAGAATCATGAGGTTTCATTTGGCTCAGTGCATGAGCAAGTAATGACTATTGAATGGGAATGTTAGAATGGAAATTGAATTTCCACAGCTTAATTAAATATATCATACTCATACTCAAACTCTAATGAACTTGTACAAAACACAATAGTGCTACTATTCCTGTAGGTATTCTTTGGGGCAATTGCAGCAATTAAAAAATGGATTACATTAGCAAATATAGTAAATGTCAGGAAAATATTTAACATAAGTGGTCATCAGCATCTACTGTTTCTGATACTAACTGAATAATAAAAAAGAGCTTATAAATTCATATCATATGCTAGTACTTAATATCATTAGAATGATATATCCTAATTTAAGCAGGATCTCCCATTATTTTGGACTTCATCTTTTATAAACTATGAACAATTTTCTTAAACATTGCTTAGCAACTAATATGAAGTACATTCAAATATCTGGCACTCATTAAGATGAGACTAGAAGTATCATATGTCAATGTCCTATAACTAGGCATATATATTCAAAGATAACTGATACATTTTTGCATGGATAGGTTAATTCCTCACTTTCTTAATGAATTAATAACCTTGAACATTGAAGTTTCAGTCTCTCTGTCAATACTAAAAACCCCAAAATAAATTCCCTTTAACTGAAGTGCAAAAACTTTTGAATCAAGGTACCTCAATAATGGGCTAAATTATAGAATGTGTCCAAAATCCAGGAGCCATGACTCCTGTGGAACTGAAATTTGGCAAATTTTATGAATGCTTTATGATAAAATAGTTTATGACATAATACAAAATGTTGTAAAACATTTTAGGTGCTGAAGTTTGACTGTGCTATACAGTTTAACATAGGCCATATTTAAGGCAGATAACTTCTGAATATCTCCCAAGGGAAGATAATCTAAAACTGATTGTTGGTTATAAGTATATGCTATTAGATATGTAGAAAGAAAACATTTATCTCATAAATATCTTTTTTTGTCGATCTTCATATTTTGTTGCTTTTGGTGTTTATGATACTGTGGCTATTTTAACTTTTGCTACTTCATATACTTTGTTAAATTGCTGAGAGTTCTCTGTTTGCAGTGAGATTTAAGTTTAATAAATAGATAGCATTAAAGTAACATATTTTCATAACCAAATAATAAAATTTGGATGGCCTGTTCAAAGCAAATTTCTTAATCTTAATCTTAGCTAGAGAAAGTCTATGACCCCAAAAATGAAGAGGATGATATGATTGAAATGGAAGAAGAGAGGCTACGAATGAGAGAACATGTCATGAATGAGGTAAGGTTTCAGGGAATACATTTTACAAATAACTATTAGCAAACCTCTGCTGTTTTAACTAAATGTTAAATAGTGGGCATATTTCTCAAACTAGAGCATATTTCTGAAAATGCCTATTTAGAGCTTTCTTGACCTCACCCCAATATAGTGTAAGTTTATTATTACATGTCTAGTCATCCTTATATGGATAGCTTTATTTACAGTTTGCTGTTGAATGATAACTACTTAAATAGTGCAACAAGTAATTTTTCATGAAGAGATTGCCTTGGGGTGGGAATGCTTGTATGAACCCAACCTTATTTTTAATCAATAAGAATGTTATTCCGGATAGTGTTTACAACTTTACAGATTTTTACAGTAAGCATATTTAATGCTATACAATTATTAAAACTTCTACCTTTCCTTCAACCTGTAGAATGACCAATTTATTGTCATTGCAAAAACCAGCTTCTGAATGAATGATACTTCTATCAAGTTCACCATTATCATGCAAATTTGATATTTCCAATCTGGTTATGTTTGGCCACATAATGAGAAAATATTAAATTCTCACAAGCCATTGATACTTGAGTGACATGGAATTTTAAATGTTACAGATAAACTGTACATATCTCATCAGGATAGAAATATTTTCAGCACCCAGTGAGATGAGATTAATTTGTGTTTTGCTCCTTAGGCATGTATCAATTATTCCTATCTCTATTCCCGTTATGTTTTATGCGGAGCAAATGATCCTAATTTATTTTATTGTGTACCAAAATATGGATTTTCTTGAACAGGGTAGCACTGGCCAGGAATTTCTATCATGATTTTTCCGCAACCTCATTTCCATTTTATTTATTTATTTATTTAGTTATTTATTTTTATTTATTTTATTTATTTATTAGATTTGTATGCCGCCCCTCTCTGTAGACTCGGGGCAGCTCACAACACAATAAAACAGTTCATAACAAATCTAATAATTTTAAATTTAAAATATTTTAAAAACCCCATTATTAATCAGACCATACATAAATTGTATAGGCCCGGGGGAGATATTTCAATTCCCCCATGCCTGACGACAAAGGTGGGTTTTGAGGAGTTTATGAAAGGCAAGGAGGGTGGGGGCAGTTCTAATCTCTGGGGGGAGCTGGTTCCAGAGAGTTGGGGCCGCCACAGAGAAGGCTCTTCCTCTGGGGCCCGCCAAATGACATTGTTTAGTTGACGGGACCTGGAGAAGGCCCACTCTGTGGGACCTATTCGGTGCTGGGATTCGTGCGGCAGAAGGCGGTCTTGGAGATATTCTGGTCCGATGCCATGAAGGGCTTTATAGGTCATAACCAACACTTTGAATTGTCACTGGAAATTTATCGGCAACCAATGCAGACTGCGGAGTGTTGGTGTAACATGGGCATACCTTGGGAAGCCCATGACTGCTCTCGCAGCTGCATTCTGCACGATCTGAAGTTTCCGAACTTCACGATCTGAAGTTTTGTTTTAAGAATTGCAAATAAATTATATAGTCTAAACTGTGTATATTTACAGTATGTCACAGAACTGACGTAAATAACACATAGCCATTAATGTCTAAACTGCTGGCAACAAAAGTGAGTATGGCCCTAAGTGATAATGTCCAAATGGGGCCTAAATATTTTGTGTGGCCACCATTATCTTCCAGCCCTACTGTATAGAGTTCATCAAAGCTTCAGAGGTTGCCACTGGAATCTTTTTCTTCTCCTCCAGGACGAATCACGGAGGTGGTTTATGTTTATGTTTATGTTTATTATTAGATTTATATGCCGCCCCTCTCCATAGACTCGGGGCAGCTCACAACACTTGGGGCGGCTCACAATAAAAAACAATTTATAACAAATCTAATAAATTTACAGTTAATTTTTTTTAAAAAACCCATTATTAAACAGACATACATACAAGCATACCATACATAAATTGTATGGGCCCAGGGGAGATATTTCAGTTCCCCCATGCCTGACGACAAAGGTGGGTTTTAAGGAGTTTACGAAAGGCAAGGAGGGTAGGGGCAGTTCTAATCTCCGGGGGGAGTTGGTTCCAGAGAGTCGGGGCCGCCACAGAGAAGGCTCTTCCCCTGGGGCCCGCCAACCGGGTGGATGTTAGAAGCTTTGCGCAACCCCACTTTCCACTTCAGAACGTTGCCATTTTTGGCATGCAACAACAAAAAGATTTGCCATCACTGGCCTAGTCCATCTTTATGTAGAGCAACAATTTGTTTTTTCAGATCCACAGAGTTCATTGCCATGAGGTACTATGGGGAACTTCCAGTGACCAGTATAAGAGAATGAGAGCGATGACACCAAATTTAACGTGCCTGCTCCCCCTTCACACCCGAGACCTTGTACCACTAACGAGTCACAAGACTCCAGGGAGGGAAAATGGCTACTTGAGCCCCATTTGGACATTATAACTTAGGGGTATACTCACTTTTGTTGCCAGCAATTTAGACATTAATGACTGTGTGTTGCGTTATTTTGAGGGGCCAGCACATTTACACTGTTATACAAGCTATATACCCACTACTTTACATTGTAGCCAAGTGTCATTTCTTCAGTGTTGTCACTTTAAAAGATAAACTTAAATATTTACAAAATGTAAGGCAGTGTCCTCACTTCTGTGACATACTGTATATTTTGCTTCTCTTTTAAAAGGTTGACATCAACAAAGACCGGTTACTCACCATGGAAGAGTTCATGAGAGCAACACAGAAAAAAGAGTTTTTGGAGCCAGAAAGCTGGGAGGTATTAATGACATCTTTGAACTTAAGATTGATCGTAGTCATCAGCAAATAGCCCATCTGTTTTGAACTTTTAATCATCTCTCTATTTCTTCCTTTGTATTTATCTGCATATAACATTAATGACATTATGAAAATAAAATCTGAACAGTGAGTCTAAGGACACTGTGCATAATTCTCTCTATGGAGCAACTTCATTGTATGAAAATAAATAAGCATGAATATTATGGCAATAGAATTTTAGGAATAACTAAAGTTGGAAGCAAAAGAGAATAACTGTTTTACCTGTCTTTTCCTACATGTATAAATTTTATCCCAAAGCTGACTATGATTAAAAATATTATACAGCTGTAATGCTACTGTATCTGGAAATTTCTATCCTTACAGTAATAGTCCATAGTTACAAAGATACCTTAAGAGCTTCCACTCTACTTAATGGATAGTAACTCAAGGGAAATCATTAGGATATGAAAACTTTAGTCTGTGAATAACCATCCATTTAAAACAAATATAAATTTTTGGACTCAACTTCAACTAAGGAAAAAAGCCAAGAAAGGTGGACATAGTTTATCTTTGTTATTGTTTGAGGAAGAGCAATCTGTTTCAGAAGCAGTTCAGAAGATGCTCAGACACAGGGTCTTCTAAAGGCAGGTGGTCTCTGTTGGGGTTTGCTCTATGATGTGGTAGGCTTCAGTTCTTCTCCCTTTAATAAGGAGGAGTTTAATTGTAATTTGGTTTTTAAATTTACTCCAAAGGCAAATTACCTCCAGGTGTTTACATGGAATAGGGAAATGTGAAGCTGATGGAACAGTTAGGACAATGTTGAGAAATTGTGTCCTTGCCTTTTACTTGGGAGAAATTTTAGAGTGCTCTAAAAGCACAATTTCTCCTTATCCAAAAGTACCACATTTTCCGGAGTAAAAGTCTCACCGGAGTATAAGACATACTTTACTTTTGAGGGAGGAAAATAGGGGGGGAAATCTACTTACCAGGTATTCATCTGGCTAGCATCCTTAATCTGTTCATCTTCAGCACATTATTTTATCCCCTGGTTCGGGCTTAAAAAACCTTTTTCAGAGGGAGCAGAAATGAAAACAAAGCCTGCAAAGGGCAGGAAAAACTGCTTTGGGGGGAGTAGGAATAAAAATAAATGCTGCAAGCCAGGAAGATCATTAGCACCACGTTAGGACTTTAAAAAGCCTTTTTCAGAGGGAGTAGGAATGAAAACAAACCTGCGAAGACTTAGGGCTGGAAAAAACCTTCTTTGGAGGGAGTAGGAAGCCAGAAGATCGTTAGCACCTAGTTAGGGCTAAGTGGGGGGAAGCTGTGAAAAAGCTACATTCAGAGTATAAGACACACCCAAATTTTCAGCCTCTTTTAGGGAGGAAAAGGGTGCGTCTTATACTCCAAAAATATGATAATCAAAGATCTTAAATCTTGGGCACCAATACTGATATAGAGGAATCTGATTTTTTTCCCATTAAGATTTCTATTTAGGAGTTAAAACTTGTTGTTCTTGTTCTTTTTGAGACTCTGGATCAGCAGCAGGTCTTTACTGAAGATGATTTGAAGGAATTTGAAAGCCACATTGTCCAGCAAGAAGATGAATTGCAAAAGCAGGCATTAGAACTTCAGAAAAAGAGGGAAGAACTACAGCGGCAACAGGACTTCCTTCAGTCTCAGAAACAAGAACTTGAAATGGTACAACTAGAGCAGTTTTCTTATTTGGAAGCTTAATTCGTTGTGCTTTTAATAAAGCATCCCAACGATGCTGCAACGTATACGGCCTATAACAGGTAGTCCTCGACTTACTATCAAAATTGAGCCCAACATTTTTGTTGCTAAGCGAGAAATTTGTTAAGTGAGATTTGCCCCATTTAATGACATTTCTAGCCACAGTGGGTAAGTGAATCACTGCAGTTATCAAGTTAGCCACATGTTGTTAAATGAATCTGGCTTCCCCATTGACTTCGTTTATCAGAAGGTCGCAAAAGGGGATCACACAACTCCGGGACACTACAAACTTCATAAATATGAACCAGTTACCAAATATCCAAATTTTGAGCATGTGACCATGGGGAGGCTGCAATGGTCATGTGAAAACATGATAAAAATAAGTCACTTTTTTTCCGTGCCATTGTAACTTTGAACGATCGCTAAATGAACTGTTGTAAGTCGGGGATTACCTGCAATGTCTACATGGGACGGGCTCACTAATGACAAGCATCCCCCTTAGATTGGCAAAGTGAATGTCAGATCCTTGTCCGTAACTTTACCTAAACCAGAGGTGGGGAACGATGGCCTCTTCATGACTTGTGGACTTCAACTCCCAGAATCCTTGAGCCAGGCCAGCTGGCTCAGGGATTCTGGGAGTTGAAGTCCACAAGTCATAAAGGGGCCACCATTCCCCACCTCTGACCTAAAGCAACATTCTCAGAGTCTTCTTTAACAAAATGTATTTAAAAAAGAAGCTCGATAGATTATAGAAATTTCTATAACTGGATTACTTTTGTTTTTAGAATCTTTTAACATGTTAGGACAGTGTTCCCCAAACTTGGCAACTTTAAGACTTCAACTCCCAGAATTCTCCAGCCAGCTATAGAAGCTGAAGTGCACAAGTCTTAAAGCTGCCAAGTTTGAAGACCTCTGTGTTAGGACATGAACTTCCCTCATGTTTAGTGCCCCTTCTCTGAACAAAGCAGCTTTCTGTCCGTTAACCAGTTCACTCAAGAATGTGCAGTTGTCTGTTCCTATTTTCACAACCACCTGAATCCTTATCAAGCTGTGCTGGAAAGACAGCATAGGGTTAATTATTTTAGTATGTTGTTATTTTGTCTGTTCTGGTACTTTGTGATTTATTTGCCTAAATAATGTGGCTGGTTTTTTGAACACCGAGTTCAGGAAAAAGGTGCCCCCTTGTAGCTTTGCCTTGTGTGTTTGTGGCATGTTTTAGTTGTAAGTTCCCACTTTGTCCATCAAAAAAAAATCTGGCTCCTTTTAAGAGAAGAATCTGGCTAAGCACGGCAAGAAAAACCAGAAAGATAAATGTCAGTTTATTACAGGAAATTTTGAGATCTTTGTTTAAATGTTCTCAATCGTGCTACATGCAGTGGTTAAAGTGGAGCACTGCAAGCGACTTCAGCTAACTGCTAGCTGTAGTTCAGCAGTTCAAATCTCACCACTGACTCAAGGTTGACTCAGCTTTCCATCCTTCTTAGCTGGGTAAAATGAGAACCCAGATTGTTGGGGAAATAGGCTGATTCTGTAAACCACTTAGAGAGGGCTGTAAAAGCACTATGAAGCGATATACAGTAGTACCTCTAGATACGAGCTGCTCCACATGCAAGTATTCCAAGTTACGAGCTGAGACACGAGCAAAATTTCTGTTCGACACCCAAGCTCAAATTCGGGATACGAGCCGAGCGTCCACTAGGTGGTGCAAGAATTCCATTTTTTCCAGTTATCTCGGCGCGAAAAGCCAAATCTAAATGCATTGGTTCGAGATACGAATTGATCGACATACGAGCTCGGCTCTGGCACGAATTAAACTCATATGTCGAGGTACCACTGTATAAGACTAAATGCTATTGCGATTGTTTTACAGGCTGTTAAACAAATGGAACAGAAGAAGTTACAGCAAGGACATCCGCCATCAGGTCCAGATGGAGAACTGAAATTTCATCCACGTAAGTAAACTGTCTTCCTCCTCTGTTTTTCTTCCATTGGTTTCTTTTTATTTGGCAGCCTAGTAAAAAAAACCAGGAGAAATAGACTGTTTTTCCTTTACCACAACAGTATACAGTAGTCCTCAACCAATGATTAGACAGATAGTCAGTGAAAGGCTACCAACATTTTTACTACCACACTGTGGCTTATGCAGGACGCCCTGCATTTTCTTTCAACATCTTTCAGTGCAAATTGGGTGCTCTGGGGTGGAGATCCATTTCCAGTAGCCCACCTCTGCAGGAAGTCCTCAATTTACGACCACAATTGAGTCCCAAGTGTATGTTGTTAAGTGAAAAATGTGTTAAGTGAATTTTGTCCCATTTTATTTTACTGCTGTATTTCTTTAAGTGAGTCACTGCAGTTGTTGAATTAGTAATAGGGTTGCGAAGTGAATCTGGGTTCTCCATTGACTTTGCTGTTCGGAAGGTCGCAATACGACTCCTGAACCCTGCAACCGTCATAAACATGAGTCAGTTGTCAAGCATCTGAATTGTGACCATGGGGATGCTGCAATGGCTGTAAGTGTGAAACCCAGGCATAAGTCACTATTTGCAGTGCTGTTGTAACTTCGAACAGTCACTAAATGAACTGTTGTAAGTTAAGGACTACCTGTAGTAGGACCCGTCCATTACAGTCAGAAATCATGATGACCATTAAGTGAACCACCCATGTGACCACCTCACTTAACACCCCCCACTCCCTGTCCTCCTCAATATGGTCATTAAGTAGAGCCCCCTGGAATCCCTAATGCAGGCTCTGCCCTGGGACTCCCTCACACCTTGTGCTTTGCTTTCCACCCCTGACATCCCTCTCGGCCAGTGAATCCTAACCTTTTTTTGGCCATGCTCCACCTAAGCATCTCTAAAATCCTGACACCCCCCCCCCCGTGACACATAATTCTTATTATTCAAAATGTGAACTCCAACTCACGTGGAGGAAGCCTAAAAGGCCATTAACTTGTTTTAAACAAGGCTCTGATTGCTCCCGTTAAAAATCAAATTGCGCCCCTGTGGAGCGTGGGCCCCACCTTGGGATCCACTGCTCTAGGCCTTGCTCATGCTTCCTGTCAAAAACCTACATGTTCTTCCTCCTCAATCACTTAGTTAGCTTTTAGCATAAATCTCCTTCTGGAAGTTTTGGAGCTCACGTTGGGAAGGAGAGCAAGCTGTTCCATCTCTCAGCATCCCCAGGTCACATGACTGCATCCTAGCAGTGAGCATCATGTTCAAACGTCTACCATTATATCAGAATATATCAAACAACAATGTGCATTATATATTTTGTGCAATGTTTTATAGAATAGAATAGAATAGAATAGAATAGAATTTTTATTGGCCAAGTGTGATTGGACACACAAGGAATTTGTCTTGGTGCATATGCTTTCAATGTACATAAAAGAAAAAGATACATTTGTCAATAATCATGTGGTACAACACAATGAAATAAAGAAGGGGTCAAATAAGCAATGAAGAAACAATAAATATTAATAAAAATCTTAGGATACAAGCAGCAAGTTACAGTCATTCAGTCCTAAATGGGAGGAAAAGGATGATAGGAATGATGAGAAAAAAACTAGTAGAAATAGAAGTGCAGATTTAGTAAAACGTCTGACAGTGTTGAGGGAATTATTTGTTTAGTAGAGTGATGGCGTTCGGGAAAAAACTGTTCTTGTGTCTAGTTGTCTTGGTGTGCAGTGCTCTGTAGCGACGTTTTGAGGGTAGAAGTTGAAACAATTTGTGTCCAGGATGTGAGGGGTCAGTAAATATTTTACCCGCCCTCTTTTTGACTCGTGCAGTATACAGGTCCTCAATGGAAGGCAGATTGGCAGATGAAATATTCCAGTTCTCTTATGCAAATACTGTTTGTGCTTGGACGTTTTCAAAACATTACTTAATGAGAAATGAGATTTGGAGCTTTGTATTATGAAACAATTGCTTACCCAATTAACATTAAAACATTTTTTGTGTGTGTTACAGCTGGGTCACAATTAGATGGCCATGTGCAAAATCATCCAGCGGATGGCAATCAGCCTTTGGCGCCAGGAAATATACCAGTGCAAGAAGCAGCTGCTAGATCGGATCATGTCCAGTCTCATCCTTAACCACTTGTGCCTCAGTTTATACATATTTTGGGGGAGAGTGGGTGGATGGGTGAAATAATCAGAGACTAAAAAGAAATGTGAAAAGAAGGATAATTTTATGTTTCATTTCACATGTGGGATTCATATAGGATTAAAATCCAGTGTGTAGATCTTCAAAGGCACAAATGATATAATACAGGATCTTAAAGTTGTGGATATTCTGTTTTTGTCATTACACATAGGTAGACAACAGGATACCCAGCTTTTTCCCTGCAGAATCTTCTTTTTTTGTCTCAGGTATAATTTGGCTTCCTATCATTTGTGCTTTTGAAGATCTTTTTCCTGTTTCACCGTTAAATCATTTACAGAGATATTGTCAAGCAGGAAGTTAACATGAGTAAACCCCTTAAATTTCTTGATGTTCTCCATTGCTAACAGGTTTGAAATCGGAGAAATTTAGAACTGGTCTAAACAAAAGACAATACCGCCACCTCTATTTTAGTTCTTGATGGTATATTCCCAAAAGTGCCAACAACTTAGAACTGTAATTTTATGTCTGTGGATGAATGAGTTGTAACAATTCCTTGGTTTTCAAAATCCATTGAAAAGAAACATCTATGATCCAATTTCAAAAATAAATTCTACTTTTTAAAAGAAGTGTAATTGCAGCATGGAGCCATGGAAAACAGTGAATGTATCTTGTGTTTTATAAAAGCCTATGTATTCTTTACACTGAAATACTGTGCATTGAAGTGCATTGACTTAGCCATCTTTATTGTTGCTAACTAAATGCAATTCATCTCTGCGTTTTGGCTGGAAAGAGGATACTTTTCTTCTCCTCCCTTTTGTAACATGCCAGTTGCATTTATCTCTTTATGAAGTACAAAAGGAAAGCTCTGAAATAATTTTTAGAATTAACAAAGTCTAAAATTAACATTGTTTCTTCCTTCTTCATAGAGAGACATTTCAAAACTATCAGTGTGTTTAAAACAATATTTGTCCTAAACTGCATTTTGAATTGTATTGAAATACTTAATTACATTATTAGCTAGGAGTACAAAAGCAAAAACATTCTCCATCATTTTAAGACAAATAGAAATGTCCAGAACCTTACAGGTCAAATCTAATTTATTCTTTCAATCCTCTCCTCCATCATGTTAACTTTGATTTTGATGCAAGTACTGTTGATGTAAATAGAAATGTTTGCTGGTCTAAATTCTCCTCAATTCGTAATAAGATTTAACATCCAAATTATTTTCTGAGGGTAACATTTCTTTGTGACTGATGATTAAAAAATAAGAACACAATAATAAGAATTATATTTTTATTTCCAGGAAATGGGACATAATGTACAATTATTTATATAGACAGTGTTTGTTTGTTTTTTAAACCCCCCCACAGTTTTTGTATATAACAAAATGAAGAACAATCCTACCTTAACAGAAAAATAAAAGGAAAGGGGTCCCTTGTTACTGATTAACAAGGATTGCATAATACTGATTATGATCTCCAAAAGGATTCAATTCTTTTTTAATAAAAGAATTTTAACTATTAAAAAAACCTGTTCTTTCCAGAGCGATCCTTTCATGCTTTACATATTACATAAAACAGGGATCTGCAACCTTGCCAACTTTATGACTTGTGGACTTTACCTTTCAGACTTCCTCAGGCAGCGTACTTTGGCTGAGGCATTCTGGAAGTTGAAGTCCACAAGTCATAAAGTTGCCAAGGTTGCAGATCCCTGACATAGAACTAGGAGTGTTCCCATTTTGGAGACCACGGGACTCCCCAAGTAGATAATTTGAACGCCCTGTGCAAGTTTTCTCTTTTGGATTAATTGGGGTATGTGGGCTCTACCCTGGTTCAGTATTTTCCTTTAATATCACCTACCCAAGGCTGTAATTGAACCAATGGCAAAATGTGCCAAAAGTAGAATGTAAAGTCGTAAAGGCTCTATAAAGTACTAAGTTCTCACAACTTTCCTGTTATATTTAGAAAGATAATATTGGAATTTTTTTTTCATGCAGTCAGCCTGTTGTTAGGCTCGCAAATGGAGTTTGTTCCCCTTTTAAGCTAACTGGATTCTTCCCTGTTTGCTCTGTGTAGTTCTAGGACATATCGCATGGCATAGGGCAGCCCAATGGAAGGAACCACTGGGAACTCTTATGATAAATTCTTATTTGGATTATGTAGCTGTAGCCCAAAATAGTATTCATGGCTTAGTTCTTATTTATTTCTTATAATGTAGATCCAACTAGCCAATCAATAGAAACTTCCACAGAAAAGTTTTCTTTTTTTCTGGAGTTCAGCATCTTGAACACAGATTGTGAACCTTTTTTGAGGGTTACAAATATTACTGGTAAAAGCTATCTTCTCTTTTTTATTTACATTCCAGTACATTTTTATTCTCTATTATTTATCTATTTTTCTACAGTGATCCCTCGAGTTTCGCGATCTCGATCTTCGCGAAACGCTATATCGCGATTTTAAAAAAAAATCAATTAAAAAAAAAAACCACTTCCGCGTTTGGCTTCGGGAGTCAGCTGGGAAGCGGCGCGGCTGTTTTAAAAGGTCGCAGCCGGCCTGGGGGGCTTCCCAGCACCCCCCCGAACCCCCAACCCGGGTTCGGGGGGGTGCTGGGAAGCCCCCTAGGCCGGCTGCGACCTTTTAAAACAGCCGCGCCGCTTCCCAGCTGAGTCCTGAAGCCAAACGCGGAAGTTCGCCTTTGGCGTTTGGCTTCAGGACTCAGCTGGGAAGCGGCACGGCTGTTTTAAAAGGTCGCAGCCGGCCTGGGGGGCTTCCCAGCACCCCCCCGAACCTCCAACCTGGGTCTTCCCGGCTGCCCACACAAAGGGGAAACCCCGGCTCCTCGCTGATGCCCGCCGCTCGCCCGCCCGCCAGCAAGAGGGGGAAGACCCAGGGAAGGTTCCTTCGGCCGCCCAGCAGCTGATCTGCTCGGTAGCGCAGCAGCAGCGAGGAGCCGAATCGGGGTTTCCCCTTTGCGTGGGCGGCGGGGAACGCAAACTCCACCATCTACGCATGCGCGGCCATAGAAAAAAAGGGCGCGCATGCGCAGATGGTGTTTTTACTTCCGCAACCCTACATCGCGAAAAATCGATTATCGCGAGGGGTCTTGGAACGGAACCCTCGCGATAATAGAGGGATCACTGTATTTCTATTTATTAGATTTGTATGCCGCCCCTCTCCGAAGACTATTAATGCTGCCCTTTTATTTTACGTGGTATTTATCCCTTTGTTTTAGGTTATAAATACAATCAAAGAATTGGATAGTGGATAATTGGCTCCAATCCCAGTTATTGTCTTTTTCAGTTCGCTTTCAAAAATGTTCAGATTATCAATGTCTTATTGTAAATGTCCTACTCCATACCAAGTAAAATTTGCAAAGAGAAATGGAGTAGGATCATCCGCAGAGGCCACTGAAACTGAAATTGAGACAGGGCATGGAGCCCTGTCTTGCTCCATGCGCCCCAAAATAATAAGACCTCCCCAAAAATAAGGCCAAGCACTAATTTTGCGGTTCAAAAAACATAAGACAGGGTTTGAGGAAACGGTACAGATAGAACAGGAAGAGTTGGCGGTTGCCAAATTATCACCTCTTCCAATCTCCTCATCCCAAAATCACCTATCCAATCACCTGAGCAAAAGAGGAACTGTGGAAATCACTATCCCATTTGCCTTCCATTGAAAGAGAGCCACTGGCATTTACTTTCCAAATGGAGTATAAAATAAGTTATATTCATTTCTTCTCAAATTAAGTTGTGTTCATGTGATACATTTCTGATGGTGGCCCATTTATCATGCAAGTAGTTGGCTTATCAGGTTTCGTGCACAACTTCATCTTGAACCTTATCAGGACAAAAATACCTTGGATGTAAAGAATGGCAAAGTTGTACATATCCATAAGCTCTCAAGTGCAATATTTGTACGAAGAACGTTGTTCCACTTGTGCTTTGTATAATTTTTAATCAGATTAAATTGAATTCAAACTCAGTTTCTCTTCGTTACTGCTTCTATCTTTTTTTCCTGGTGGCTGTGGAATGAAAAATAAATAAATTCAAAAGCATAGAGCCGGGGTGGCACAGCAGGTAGAGTGATGTACTGCAGGCCACTGAAACTGACTGTAGATCTGAAGGTCAGCGGTTCAAATCTCATCACCCGCTCAAGGTTGACTCAGCCTTCCATCCTTCCAAGGTGGGTAAAATGAGGACCCGGATTGTGGGGGGCAATATGCTGGCTCTGTTAAAAAGTGCTATTGCTAACATGTTGTAAGCCGCCCTGAGTCTAAGGAGAAGGGCGGCATAAAAATTGAATGAATGAATGAATGAATGAACGAACGAATGAATAAATGAATAAATAAATAAATAAATATATAGATCATAGACTTTTAAGAATCATGGCCTGTTAACTCAGCACAATAGAATTTTTTAAATGTCAAAAGCTCCTCCCTTTGTCATACTGTATGGTAATACTTGTTAAGTGGGGTTTTTTTAACATTGGATGAAATTAAAAACATATACAGTGCATTCAGAAAGTATTCAGACTCACTTCGCTTTTGTCAATTTTGTTATGCTGCAGCCTGATTCTACAGTTGTTGATTCATTTTTTTCCTCATTTATCTACACTCACTACCTCCAATGACAAGGTAAAAACAGAATTTTAGAAATGTCTGTAAATGTATTAAAAAGAAAAAAACTGAAATATCACTTTGGTACAAGCAATGAAGGGCTATCAAAACTTTTACTACGACACTGCGGGCGTGGCTTATGAATTTTCTTTCAACATCTTTCAGTGCAAATTGGGTGCTCTGAGGTGGGGCTCCATTTTCGCAATCCCACTGAATTCTCCCCCCACCCAGGGTCTGGGCAGCAGCCCACCCCTGGATATAAGTATTCAGACTTTGCAACAACACTTGAAGTTTAGCTCTAGTGCCTTCCATTTCTTTTGATGTTGCTGACATGTTTCTATACCTTGATTGGAGTTGAGCTGTAGTAAATTGATTGGACATGATTTGGAAAGGCACACACCTCTCTATAGAAGGTCTGACAGCTGACAATGCACATTGTAGCAGAGCTAAAGCCCTGAGGTCAAAGGAACTACCTGCAGAGCTCAGAGACAGGATTATTGCAAGGTGCGGATCTGGGATAAAGTACAGTACAATTTCTGTTTGCACTGAAAGTTCCTAGCTGCACAGTTGCCAAGGGGGGGGGGGTGTTTCTAACTTACCTTGCCACTGGTTTGCTTCCTCACATGCTGCATGGGCAGGGATGGGCTGCTGTCCGGACTGGGGGGAACGCAGTGGGGTAGCAAAAATGGAGCTCCATCCCAGAGCACCCAAATTGCACTGAAAGATGTTGAAACAAAATGCATAAGCCACGCCCACAGTGTGATAGTAAAATTTTTGCTATCCTATCACTGCGCCACATGCTATAGTATGAAAAACCCAGCTGCACATGTGCAGAAGCAAAAATCACCTTGGAATCTGTAAAAAAACCCAACACCTGAAGGGTACTCAGATTGTGAGAAACAAAATTCCCTGGGCTGATGAAATAAGATTTATTTGTTTGGCCTCAATTGAAAACATTACATTTGGAGGAACGTAGGCAGTGCTTATCATCTGCCATCATAATTCCAATGGAGCAAAGTACAGGGATATCTTCAATGAAAACCTGTTTCGCAGCCCTCAGGACCAATTATAAATTTGAAAAGTAAATGATTAAATAGTACTTCCCAGTACTTCTGATGTTACTTCTCCCGGCTCCATGAGCTTAACTCAAGGCACTGGTGATGAGTGTAATTCTGGCCCTGGGCTCAAGCTTTTGCTACTCAATGCCAATGTCTGCGGAGAGGGGCAGCATACAAATCTAAATAATAAATAAATAAATAAAGTAGAGCTCTCCTCATCCGGGATTTGATCCTGGATGAGGAGGCCGACCTGGCTTGTGAGTTCCTCTCTCTGAAATTTGCCCAGTCGGGTTTCGGATATGGCATCAGCCTCGACCCCAGGGAAGGGGGGGAGGAGTGGCTATTATAGCCAGGGAGAGCCTTTGCCTGCGTAGACTCATTGCTCCAGAGATCGCGGGTTGCGAGTCCCTCCTGGTGAAGTTGGACTTAGGGGTTCAGGTGGGCTTGTTACTCACGTACCTGCCTCCCAGCTGCGTGTCAACAGCCCTGCCTGTGCTACTCGAGGAGGTGGCCGGGTTGGCGGTGGGGTTCTCCAGACTTATGGTCTTGGGGGACCTTAACCTGCCGTCGCTCGGTGAAACCTCTGGGCTAGCACAGGAGTTCATGGCCACCATGACAGCCATGGACCTGACTCAAGTAGTGCAGGGTCCGACTCATGAGGGGGGGGCACGCACCCGACATGGTATTCCTCTCTGAGCAATTGAGTAATGATTTGAGACTAAGGGGCTTAGAAGGGCTGCCTTGGTCAGATCATTTTCTACTGAGGCTTAACTTCCTTAACTTCCTTCTAATCCTTCCCCGCAGGAAGGCGGAACTGATTAAAAAGTTCCGCCCCAGGCACCTGATGGACCCAGAGGGCTTTCAGAGGGCGCTTGGGGTTATTCCAGATACACTCATCCACAATTCGGCAGAGTCTCTTGCTGAGGCCTGGAACAAGGCTGCAGCGGAGGCTCTTGACCGGATTGCGCTGTTCCGAGCTCTCCGCGGCACTAGACCCCATAGAGCACCATGGTTCAACGAGGAGCTCCGGGAGCTGAAACGCCAGAAGAGACGTCTAGAGAAGCGATGGAGGAAGAGTAAGTCTGAATCCGATCAAACACTTGTAAGAGCTCATATTAACACTTACAAAGTGGCGCTCAAGGTAGCAAGTTGCGCGTACCATGCCACCTTGATTGCATCAGCGGAATCTCACACAGCCGTTCTGTTTAGGGTGACCCGCTCCCTTCTTAACCAGGGGGGAGTTGGGGAGCCCTTGCAGAGTAGTGCCGAGGATTTTAACACGTTTTTCGCTGATAAAATCGCTGATGATACCCAGCTTTACATCTCCACCCCATGTCCAGTCAACAAAGCAGTGGAAGTGATGTGCTGGGGTCTGGAGGCTGTTGGGGCCTGGATGGGTGTCAACAGACTCAGACTCAACCCTGATAAGATGGATTGACTGTGGGTTTTGCCTCCCAAGGACAATTCCATCTGTCCGTCCATCACCCTGGAGGGGGAATTATTGACCCCCTCGGAGAGGGTCCGCAACTTGGGCATCCTCCTCAATCCACAGCTCACATTAGAGAAACATCTTTCAACTGTGGTGAGGGGGGTGTTTGCCCAGGTTCACCTGGTGCACCAGTTATGGCCCTATTTGGACCGGGACTCACTGCTCACAGTCACTCATGCCCTCATCACCTCGAGGCTCCACTACTGTAACTCTCTCTACATGGGGCTACCTTTAAAGAGTGTTCGGAAACTTCAGATTGTGCAGAATGCAGCTGTGAGAGCAATCATGGGCTTTCCCAAATATGCTCATGTTACTCCAACACTCCACAGTCTGCATTGGTTGCTGATCAGTTTCTGGTCACAATTCAAAGTGTTGGTCATCACTTATAAAGTCCTTTATGGCACCGGACCAGGTTATCTACGAGACCGCCTT
Source organism: Erythrolamprus reginae (assembly GCF_031021105.1). Classification (NCBI taxonomy): domain Eukaryota; kingdom Metazoa; phylum Chordata; class Lepidosauria; order Squamata; family Dipsadidae; genus Erythrolamprus; species Erythrolamprus reginae. The sequence continues at coordinate 125,965,361 of NC_091950.1, forward strand.
CTGCCGCACAAATCCCAGCGACCGGTTAGGTCCCACAGAGTTGGTTTCTTCTGGGTCCCGTCAACTAAACAATGTTGTTTGGTGGGACCCAGAGGAAGAGCCTTCTCTGTGGCGGCTCCCTCCAGAGATTAGAACTGCCCCCACCCTCCTTGCCTTTCGTAAACTCCTTAAAACCCACCTCTGTCATCAAGCGTGGGGGAACTGAAACATCTCCCCCTGCCTATGTAGGGTTTTTTGTGTATGATATGACTATGTATGTTTTTTATATATTGGGGTTTCTTGTTTTTTAGACTTTTAAAATGTATTATTGTTATTTTAGATTCTAACTATTAGATTTGTCATTGTATATTGTTTTTATCATTGCTGTGAATCGCCCCGAGTCTACGGAGAGGGGCGGCATACAAATCTAATAAATAATAATAATAAAAATAATAACTTCTATTGTAAGAGAGCCAAATCTGGACTATTCCATTCGGTTGCAGCTTTTATTCTACATAGTTTATGGATAAAGAATGGATTCACAGTGAAACTCTTCAGAGAAAGATATTATGGTATTATCCCTTCTCCCATATGTAGCAGGTGAAGAACATGCCTGTGCTGCTGGAAGAAAAGGCCCAGTTTTAAAATTGATTTTGGGTTTGCCTCCCCGCCCCCCAATCCATAATCCCTGGCATCATTTGCTGCACAAAAGATGGCTATTCTCCACAGAATAGACAGACAATGCACTGTTAGAATTCCTTGGCCTCAGCAGTTACAAAGACACACAACAGGCCTGTCAAAACAGTATTTTGTATGTGTTGTCAAATCAGAACAATTCATGATGGATTACAAGAGAATCAAAACAAAACATGACAAAATACAGGGGATAAAATGTTCCAATAAAACTCTGATCAGGTGTTAGGCCCCTCCTCAAAGGCCATTTGAAAAAAGTATTTTGACCATCACACAAAATAATGGCAAAGTAAAATTTACAAATGAGGCTTCTAAGAGATGATGTTCCACAAGATGACAATTAGTATTGTACTTCTGATGTTGAATGCTGCTACTTATTATAGTGTCTAAATTTATTACATTCAGGGAATTTGGTAGGAATAATGGAAAGGATAGATTTTGAGCTTTGAAGATTGTTCAAGAGTCTAAATGCCTCTGCCTTTGAAAAAAATTTTTTTTGATGCACTAAAACATAGAGCTTAGATACAGTGATCCCTCATTTTTCACTGGGGATGCATTCCAAGACCACCCGTGAAAAACGAATTTCCGTTAAGTAGAGGAAAGGTATTTTTTAAAATGTATTTAACAAGTATTTGGACTTTTAAAACCCACCCTTTGCATTAAACAGTCATTCTATAATGTTTCTCAGCTGGAACTACATGTGATATCCTACCAGTTTCTTCGATAGAGTACAGTAATACTGTAGAAGAATTTTATGAATTTTTAATGGATTTAAAATTTTCAATGGATTTAAGCCCACTTTGAAAACCCGTGAAATAGTGAATCCGTGAAAGATGAACCGTGAAGTAGTGAGGGATTACTGTAATAGAATAACATAGTTGCAGGGACCTTGGAGGCCTTCTAGTCTAACCCCCTGCTCAAGCAGGAGATCCTATAGCAGTGATGGTGAGCCTATGGCACGCCTGCCTGAAGTGGCACATGAAGCCATATTGCCTGGAACATGTGGCGTTGCCCATTCCTTTTCTGGCTTTCTAGCACATATGCACACACGATTATCAACTGGCCTTTTTGTGTGTGGCAGTGCTGGAAACTGGAAGAGCTGATCTGTTTTCCAGCGTGAGCATGCGTGCTAGCCACCTTGCTCACGTGCGGCAGTAACTGGAAGACTTGCTGCTCACTGAAAATGGAAGTTCAGTTTTCCGGTGTGCTCATGCCTCCTGGGCAGCTCCTCTTATGGGTTGCAGCCCAAATGAGCATGTGCAAAGCCTGTATGCATGTTCCCTTTTTGACCTGCACATGCATGTGTGCTTCGCCATCACTGTCCTATACTGTTCTGGATAAATGACTGTTTCATCTCTCCTTACAAATCTGCAGTGATGGCGTATCCACAATTTCTGAAGGCAATATGTTTAACACCGATTACTTGTTTTCACTGACAGGAATTTTCAGTGTACTGTATTAAATGTTTTCTTATCTAATTTATTTATTTATTTATTTTGTTTTGTCCAATGCACAATCATACACAATGAAGGTTATAGAGGATATATACGAGTAGAATGTATCAAAGAGAGTATAGAAGAGAAATATAGGATTAAAATATAACTAGAGAGAATAGCAGAAAATATAAGAGATAAAAGAGATAGATGATGGATAGAAGAGATAGAAGAGAAGATATATGAGATATAGGAGAGACTATAGGACGGGATGGTAGGCACTCTGGTGCACTTATGTATGCAATTATGTAATTAATTATGTAATTAAATGCAAGGTGTTTTTTTAATTCAGTAGGAGTCTCTGTTAGCAGTCTTCCACTTAAAGGACAACTAAAAGTTTCTGGGTGTATCCTAATAATCCTCCTTTACTGAGCAGGTGGCTGAGCATGTTACCTTCAGAGTCTGAAGTTCAGACAGCACATCCAATTTTTCAGCAACTGTAAATCATTGGAAGATCAGAAAGTTTCCGGGACAAAGATCATTTTGCTGCCTCGCAGGTTAGAAACAGAAATTTAGTCGTTCAAGCAAGAGATCTCAAGAGCTGCGTACGGTCGGTTCTGATTACTCTTTTGAGCGCCATTATCTGAAAACTATAGTCCCGAATGAGAAATCAGAATGACGACTCACTCTGATCTCCCGCTGAGAAAACCGCCTCGACGTTTCCTCATAAATTTCCAGGAATCGAGCTCCCTTCGAAGACTTTACTTTTTCTTTAGCCTCTGGGCGTGTCTCAGCTCCGCTCCTGGACCAGCAGGTAAGGAAGCAAAAACCGAGCTCAAAAGCAGCTCCGCGCCTGTTATACAGCTTGTTATATATTATATTCACACACCACATACACACATATGCATATAGTATAATACGCCTGATATACATTCAAGGTGGCCGGGACGCAGGTGGCAGAGCGAAGGGGGCGAAAATGCTTTGCTATGTTCTCGCTGCTGTTTTGAGTGACGGGCGACGCGATGGCGCCTCAAGGGCAAATGCGATAGAAAGATGTCTGGCGTGAGAATTGCTGAGGCGTCGGGGTACAGAGGATCTGGGGGCTCTTTGAGGAGGAACGGGGCCGACCTCCCAAGGCAGGTGGACACAACTTTAGGTCAGAGATCGATCGGTTTCCGGAGGGGAGAAATTTTCCAACTAGGACCCTCTATATAGCGCTGACGCGTTTTGCAAACGGCGTTTCTCGCCCAGAGCAAAGGTAAACTCCTTAAGTCGTTCCTCACAGGAACGAGCGCTCTTACTAGGTAAACTAGGTATATTTTTTATTCAGCTGTAATTTATACTGCATTAATTCCTTGTTTAGACTAACAATAGCCTGGTCTACCGATAACCCTGAACAGTAAACCGTGATTTACAATCTCAGTGGTTATGTTCATCTAAATATAATTCTAATCTAATAAATTCATCATTTAACAAAACCCAGCCTCAAAATGCAAGCATTATCTTGATCTTTCCTTTAGTACTGACAAAAAGCCACATTCATTCATTATAGAAAATTTTATAGAGAAATTTAAACTCCCCAACTTTGGACATTTTCAAGAGGAGATTGGACTGTTGTTTGGCTGGGATGCTGTAGGATTTCCTGCTTAAGCAGGGGGTTGGACTTGATGACCTTCAAGGTCCCTTTCAACTCAACTCAGCTCAGCTCAACTCAACAAATAAATGAATAAATAAATAAATAATATATAGAAGTTATAGAAATATAACTTTATATATATAATTATATATATAATTTATATATAGAAATTATATAGAATAGAATAGAATTTTTATTGGCCAAGTGTGATTGGACACACAAGGAATTTGTCTTGGTGCAGATGCTCTCAGCGTACATAAAATAAAATATACATTTGTCAAGAATCATGTGGTACAACACTTAATGATTGTCATAGGGGTCAAATAAGCAATGAAGAAGCAATATTAATAAAAATCTTAGGATATAAGCAACAAGGATATAAGCAAATCTTAGGATATAAGCAACAAGTCTGACAGTGTTGAGGGAATTATTTGTTTAGTACAGGGGTCGACAAAGTTGTTCAGAATCTAGGAGCCAGCCAAAAAATTTAGGAGCCAGAATTTTTTTTAAGCAAACTTGGTTTTTTGCCGAGTCTCCACCTGACATCTCTCTTCCTCCCTTTCGCTCTATTTCTCTCTCCCTCCCTCTTTCTCTCTCTTCCTTCCTTTCTCTCTCCATCCCTCTTTCTTTCTCTCTTCCTTCCTTCCTCTCTTTCTGTCTCCTCCTTCCTCTCTCATCTCTTTCCTTCCTCTCCCTCCCTTTCTCTCTTTCCTTTCTCTCCCTTTCTGTCTATCCTTTCTATCTCTCACCCCTTCTCCCTCTTTCATTCCCTTTCTCTCCCTCCCTTTCTCTCTCATTCCTTTCTCTCCCTCTTTCCTTCCTATCTCTCTTTCTTTTTCTCCCTCCTTCATATCTTCTTTCTCTCCCCCTTCCTCCCTCTTTCCTTTCTCCCCCTCCCTTTCTCTTCCTTTTTCTCTATCCTTTCTACTTCTTACTCTTTCTTTCTCTCCCTCCTTCATTCAATTTTCTCTCCCTCCCTTTCTCTCCCTTTCTCTCTCTTTCCTTTCTCTCCCTCCCTTTCTCTTCCTTTTTCTCTATCCTTTCTACTTCTTACTCTTTCTTTCTCTCCCTCCTTCATTCAATTTTCTCTCCCCCCCTTCCTCCCTCTTTCCTTTCTCTCCCTCCCTTTCTCTTCCTTTTTCTCTATCCTTTCTACTTCTTACTCTTTCTTTCTCTCCCTCCTTCATTCAATTTTCTCTCCCGCCTCCCTCCCTCTTTCCTTTCTCCCCCTCTTTCTCTTCCTTTATCTCTATCCTTTCTACTTCTTACTCTTTCTTTCTCTCCCTCCTTCATTCAATTTTCTCTCCCTCCCTTTCTCTCCCTTTCTCTCTCTTTCCTTTCTCTCCCTCCCTTTCTCTTCCTTTTTCTCTATCCTTTCTACTTCTTACTCTTTCTTTCTCTCCCTCCTTCATTCAATTTTCTCTCCCCCCCTTCCTCCCTCTTTCCTTTCTCCCCCTCCCTTTCTCTTCCTTTTTCTCTATCCTTTCTGCTTCTTACTCTTTCTTTCTCTCCCTCCTTCATTCAATTTTCTCTCCCTCCCTTACTCTCTCTTTCCTTTCTCTCCCTCCCTTGTTCTCCCCTGGGGCTGCCTGTGCCTGCCCTGCACCACCCAACACGGACGGACAGCCCCCGGTCGTCGGTTCGTCGCCCCCCACCCCCCCACGGAGGGAGATCAGGCTGGCGAGGGCGGTAGAACTACGTCACCAGCCACTGGAGGGAGATCGGGCTGGCGGGGGCGGCGAATCCACCTCCCCAGCCGCGCGGAGGGAAATCCGGTAGGCGGGCGGGTGGCCGCGGCTCCCTGCGCGCCCCTGGAAAAGCGTACAGGGAACGGTGCCCGGGGCCGCTTTAGCCGCCCCCCGCTCCCCCCGCCATCTCCCCGCGACTGCCTGTGCCGCTGCAGCCGCGGCCCCCCCCCCTCCCACTGCCAGTGCCCTCCCGCCGGGCCCCAAAGGACACTTGCCGATGACGACAGGGAACCTTCAGCTGGGCGGGCGCTGCCGTGCCGGTGCCTCCGACCTCCCGGTTCCTGCTCGATGCCGCGGTTTCTGGCGCTCTCCTGCTGGGCCCCAAAGAAGGAAGGCGGGAAAAAGGCGCGAAGAATGGAGCTCTCCTTCCTGCCTGCCTTCTTTGGGACCCAGCAGGAGAGCGCCAGAAACCGCGGCATCGGGCAGGAGCGGAGAGGTCAGAGGCACCGCAGCGCCCTGCCCAGGCGGCACACCGGTTGGGAAACGCTGACATACAGTACAGCAGGCAACATTTTCTAGGCGCCAGACAACATTTTCTAGGCGCCACTGGCGACCAGGCGCCTGGGTTTGTCGAACCTTGGTTTAGTAGAGTGATGGCATTCGGAAAAAGACTGTTTGTGTCTACTTGTCTTGGTGTGCAGTGCTCTGTAGTGACGTTTTGAGGGTAGGAGTTGAAATAGTTTGTGTCCAGGATGCGAGGGGTCAGTAAATATTTTCCCCGCTATCTTTTTGACGCGTGCAGTATACAGGTCCTCAATGGAAGGCAGGTTGGCAGCAATTGCTTTTTCTGCAGTTCTGATTATCCTCCGAAGTCTGTGTCGGTCCTGTTGGGTTGCAGCACCAAACCAGACAGTTATAGAGGTGCAGATGACAGACTCAATGATTCCTCTGTAGAACTGTATCAGCAGCTCCTTGGGCAGTTTGAGCTTCCTGAGCTGGCGCAGAAAGAACATTCTTTGTTGTGCTTTTTTGATTATGTTTTTGATTTTAGGTGACCATTTTAGATCTTGAGATATGATAGAACCTAGAAATTTGAAGGTCTCTACTGTTGATACTGTGTTGTCTAGTATTGTGAGAGGTGGAAGGGTGGAAGGGTTTCTCCTAAAGTCTACCACCATTTCTACGGTTTTGAGTGTGTTCAGTTCTAGATTGTTCTGGTCACACCACAAGGATAGTTGTTCAACTTCCCATCTGTATGCAGATTCATCATTGTCTCGAATGAGTCTAATCACTGTTGTATCATCTGCAAACTTCAGTAGTTTAACAGATGGATCGTTTGAGATGCAGTCATTAGTGTATAGAGAGAAGAGAAGTGGTGAGAGTACACAGCCTTGGGGGACACCTGTGCTAATTGTACATGTATCTGATGTGATTTTTCCTAGCTTCACCTGCTGCTTCCTGTCTGTTAGGAAGCTTGTGATCCACTTACAAGTGTGTTCAGGTACCGCTAGCTGATTTAGTTTGGTTAAGAGAATGTCCGGTATGATGGTATTGAATGCTGAACTGAAGTCCACAAAGAGGACCCTAGCGTAGGTCATTGGAGATTCAAGATGTTGAAGGATGTAGTGTAGAGCCATATATATATATATATATATATATATATATATATATATATATATATATATATATAAAATTTCACACATATATATTATATATATAACACACGCACGTGTGTGTGTGTCACATGTTTTTGCTGAATTTGAAAATTAAGGGAGACTAGGATAGATCTATTTCGGCCTTATTTTGGCCTCATCAGCTAGCCATACCCTCACTGTGGCTTGAACTTGCAACCTTGGCCTTGTAAGGCAGAGAATTAACATATATATGTTGCCCAACTCCCTAGTGACTCAAGGGGCTCACAACAAAAACAAACATGAGTCAGTATAAAAACATTTAAATTTAAAATAATTGCAACCATTCCCCCCTTCAATGGCCCAGGCCTGTCAGAAAAGCCAGGTCTTTTTTTTTAATAGAAAATTTTTATTTATAAATACGTATAACAAACAAAAAAACATTTAAAAACAGTGGATGTTATGTGACAGGTCAGTTTATATTTCTCATGATATTCATTAATACCTATTCATTCTTGTGTAGCTAATATTAACAATTCATTTACAGTGTCTCTACATCCTTTCAAGTAGTTCTTTTCTTCTTGGGTATAATATTAATCTAAATGAATGGCAGCAAATCTGGGACAGAAATAAAAAATGAACCCTAGCGACATCCTACCAGGAGAACAGGTACAAGATGTGTTTTAGGTGGCACCCATCCAATTGGCAAAAACTGATAAAAAATATACAACAAAATGTTGTAAATGCAAGAAAGAATGGGGCTCGTATTATCATATCAGGTGGGGCTGTGAAAAAGTTAAATTATACTGGAAAGAATCAATATGTGGTTAGAAGAGATGCTAGATAAGAACATAGAAAAAACAGAACCTTCTCTATTGGGAATAGCATAGGAGAAGCTGGAAAAAAGTCAATTATACCTGATATTGCACATAACTACAGCCGTGAGGTTAACTTTCGCAGAAGCATGGAAAAATGACGATATACTGAAAGAAGAAGAGGTAATCAAAAATATAATGGTGTGCACTGAAATGGATAAATTAACATACGAATTAAAAATAGAAGTTTAAATATCAGGGGGTAGGGGGGTGGAGAGAAAGAAGAAAAGCCAGGTCTTTATGACTTTCCAGAAGCCAAGAAGGTGGGGGCTGTGCAGATCTCAGGAGATAGCTGATTCCAGAGAGTCGGGGCAACCACAGAGAAGGCTCTCCCCTGTGGACCCAACAGCAGACAAGGGATACTATATAGGGGAAGAATTAGTCTAATGAGTATTATAAGATTTACAGACTGCAAATGAAATGTTACAAACTGCTGATTATTGGTTTAAATTTAGTAAACTGCTCCATCTTGCCCTCTGATTCTTCACAGGGGCTGGGTTCAAAAATTCTATTAAGCCAGAAATGGATGCTCCAGATTAGAGTTTTTTGTGGTTTTTTATTGTCATACTGCATTGATGACAATTGACTCCTTATTGAAACATTCTAGCTGGACCACAGATGAACTATAATTACGTAAGGAAAAACAACTAGCCATTGTATTAATTTGCTTCTAATTATGCATTTACAATTTTGACTGTGTAACGGGATTATTTATTTATTTATTTATTTATTTATTTATTATTTGGATTTGTATGCCGCCCCTCTCCGAAGACTCGGGGCGGCTCACAACAAGTGAGTGCAACTCCTTCCCAAATTGTGGTTTACTCCAAAAGTAGTCAATTTTCGCTTAATCTTTATATGATCTCTCATTGTTCTCTGCCTCTTGCCGTTCCACCACTGCTCTTTCGCAATACTTCCTGTGAAATGTGAGAACTGGGGGTGGTGGTGGTGGTGGTGGTGATAAGATACAATTAATCATAATAATTCTGCAATACAATTTTTTTCATTTTTTTTTTGCGAAGAAGCCTTGAAAGTAAGCATGCCAACTCATAAGACAGCAGTCATGGGCACAAATGTGACACTTCTGTGTCAAATTTCTGACTACCCACCTCCAGAACTGGATATCAAAAAAACAATGTTCATCTGGTATTTGGAGACATCTGAAGGGAATAAAATAGAAAAGCTTTATACAGTTGCTGCTGGAGAACATTCTTCAAATAGAGGTGGTTCAAGATTGGATCCAACTCAATTAAAAAATGGAAATGCCTCGCTTTTCCTTCCGCAAGTACAGCTTAATGAAGAGGGCACATATATATGCGTTGTGATTGATTCTTCTGTTAAAGTTGAAGGAACCACCATTTTAGATCTAATTGGTAAGTGACATTTGTGGTATACCTTTTCAAAGAGCAAATTTGTTCTTTTGGAATTCTTAAACTGTATTAAGATTGCATTCCAAATGGGGCGTGCATAAGTGCACCAGCATGTCTACTGTCCCTGTCCAATTGTTCCCTCTTATCAGTATCCATCTTATGTATATAAACAGTGCTATATCTATGTATATTACAAATATTTACTTGACAAAATAAATAAATGAAATAAAAATAAAATCTCTTCCTAATTATGAGAAAGGCCCCCTCCAATTAGTTCCTTGTAAGAAAGGGGAATCCTGAAAAGCGGGAGGTAGAAAAAAAGTCCTTCCCCATTTCTTCATTTATATCAGAGGGTTGTTGTTAATGGCGAGTGTTCTGAGTAGAGCCTGGTTACAAGCAGTGTGCCACAAGAGTCAGTTCTGGGCCCTATTCTTTTTAATATGTTTGTGAGTGACATAGGGGAAGGTTTGGTAGGAAAGGTTTGCCTATTTGCCGATGACTCTAGAGTGTGCAAAAGGGTTGATATTCCTGGAGGCGTCTGTAATATGGCAAATGATTTAGCTGTACTAGATAAGCGATCAAAGCAATGGAAAGTGCAGTTTAATGTTTCCAAATGTAAAATAATGCACTTGGGGAAAAGGAATCCTCAGTCTGAGTATTGTATTGGAAATTCTGTGTTAGCAAAACTTCAGAAGAGAAGGATTTAAGGGTAGTGATTTCTGACAGTCTCAAAATGGGTGAACAGTGCAGTCAGGCAGTAGAGAAAGCAAGTAGAATGCTTGGCTGCATAGCTAGAGGTATAACAATCAGGAAGAGGGAGATTGTGATCCCGCTGTATACAGTGCTGGTGAGACCACATTTGGAATGCTGTGTTCAGTTCTGGAGACCTCACCTACAAAAATATATTGATAAAATTGAACGCGTCCCAAGACGGGCTACAATAATGGTGGAAGGTCTTAAGCATAAAACTTATCAGGAAAGACTTAATGAACTCAATCTATATAGTCTGGAGGACAGAAGGTAAAGGGGGGACATGATTGAAACATTTAAATATGTTAAAGGGTTAAATAAGGTTCAGGAGAGAAGTGTTTTTAATAGGAAAGTGAACACAAGAACAAGGGGGCACAATCTGAGGTTAGTTGGGGAAAAGATCAGAAGCAATGTGAGAAAATATCTTACTGATAGAGTAACAGATACTGTACATGGAACAAACTTCCATCAGAAGTGGTTGGTAAATCCACAGTAACTGAATTTAAACATGCCTGGGATAAACAAATATCCATCCTAAGGAAATAGTGTAAGGGCAGACTAGATGGACTACGAGGTCTTTTTCTGCCGTCAATCTTTAATGTTTCTATGTTTCTATATTGTCACAAGAATCCCTCTTGTGTGATGGTTAAAGCATCAGGCTAGAAACCGGGAGACTGTAACTTCTAATCCTGCTTTAGGCACAAAGCTAGATGGACCAGTCACTCTCAGCCCTAGGAAGGGGGTACTGACAAGCCATTTCTGAAATCTTGCCAAGAAAACTGTAGATTTCTCCTAGCAATTGCCAAGAGTCAATATTGTTCACTTTTCTCATTTTATTTAACCACAATATAAAGATGATTTGATAACTCTTGTCATTAGGGCAACTAGTTAGTTGCAGTCTGGCAATGCCTACATTGAATTAAACAAATGTATTTTCTATGTTATACCTCCATGATATTGCCTTTAGCCAAAGAATGAGACAGCACAGATAGGTTGTTCTTAGCATTACAGGTGTTTAAAAATAATTTTTCTTCAAGCTGAAAGGTGTAAGGGATGTACAAGTCATGATGAGGCTTTGTTACCTGCTGTCTTGTTGGCAAGGTTGGGTGATCAGCAAGAATCAAAGTGATATAATAACAAGGAATATGGAGAGAATTTAGAACTAAGGAGAAATTTCCTGACAGTTAGAACAACAGCTTGGAACAACTTGCCTCTAGAAGTTGTGAATGCTCTAACACTAAGTTTTAAGAAGATGTTGGATAAGCATCTGTCTGAAGTAGTGTATGGTTTCCTGCCTAAGCAAGGGGTTGGACTAGAAGACCTCCAAGGTCCCTTCCAACTCTGTTGCTGCTGCTGCTGCTGTTGTTGTTGTTGTTGATAATATTTATTAGCTGTTTCAAGGTCATTTAGGCATATTTTCTTCCATCTTCATTAGGTGCTGGTTGATTTTGTCTATCACTGTTCTGTTATTATCTACTTGAAGAGTTAGATATAATGGCACATGAAACACAACACAATTAAAAATATGTGGTGAGGTTTGAATAGTTTAACAATGAAATAGCAAAACAGGCTGAAATAACATAACACTAGGGACCTACTTCTCCTGAACAAAAGCTGGAGGAATGTGGAATTAACATTTTAAAATAGAAAAATTCTGCATACAAATGTTGCTTGTGATTCTGCTTCATTGTGGCTTTGCAATTTATTTATTTTTACATTTTTAAGTTAAATTTGGATAGGAAAGAGCCTAGAGATGATAATGAATCAAACAGTCATTCCTTCTGCTCTGTTATCATGTGGTTGTTTGTTAGCTGTATAAAACCTAGACTAGACTTAGAAATTGGTACTGAGGCCCAAAGCAACTTTTTTTTTTTTACTATTAACAACATGATCTTGCAGATTTTGAATTTCCCCCCTTCCTCTGTCTTTAATCTTCATGTGAATTGGGTGAGAGGAGGCTGTTCAGAGCCTTTTCACAAAGCATTTTCTTGCCCTGGGCTCTCATTTGCTGGAGAGACGGAGTAACGACAAGGACACAAGAGCTGGATTTAAAATGGGTCATTTTTATTAACATAAATTTGCATATATTAGCATAATCAACTATGACCCGGAACTGGACCTGCAGGGTCAAACAAATACTTCCGGGGCAGAAATGACGTTAGGGCAAAAAAATTCCTGGGCAACTCATGGGCGTATCTCGATGCAAGTCCAGGTGAGGGACTACTCCATCACCTGCGACCCTGCCATGCTTTGCATGAGGGGGGTCCCACCGACTAACCCCAATCCGGGAATTTAAAGGTGCAGGACCCAAAGACAGGTTCCCCCCAGCTGCTCAGGCAGTCGCTCCCTCCATGAGCTTGCAGAGAACCTGTCAATCATCCCCAAAGATGCCCAAGGGAGAATGCGCGGTTGCTAAACCACCCCCCAGTTTTCCGCCCCTAACCTGCCTACCCAAATGACCAAAGGTAAGCCAATTAACCTAATAAAATGCAAGCACCCCCTAACCGCACATCCATCTCCCCAGTGTGGAATGGGCGAAAAAACAGCCCGGCTAAGAGGCAGAACTGCAAAAAATTCCCATTCGGCCCCCTAAGGGCGACCCCTAAGCACACTGCAAAATAGGGAGGGCGGGCGGGTGTCTGCTCGTTGTTGCTGTCCGGGCGAAAAGGCTGAGCCTCGGGCCTGCTCGCCCTTATATAGGGCAAGCAGGCCCCGCCTGGACCAATCAGCAGCCGGGCCATTCAGGCCCAAAAAATCCCGAGCGAAGTCTCATCACGCGAGACTTCGCTCGGGATCCAAGATGGCGGCCGCCATGAGGGTCCGGTGTCTCCCGGTCCCTCCAGCAAAGCCTGCTGCTGGGTAAGTCCGGCGCCGTCATTGCTGGAGAGACGGAGTAACGACACGGACACAAGAGCTGGATTTAAAATGGGTCATTTTTATTAACATAAATTTGCATAATTTATTCATTAAATTTGCATATATTAGCATAATCAACTATGACCCGGAACTGGACCTGCAGGGTCAAACAAATACTTCCGGGGCGGAAATGACGTTAGGGCAAAAAACTTCCTGGGCAACTCATGGGCGTATCTCGATGCAAGTCCAGGTGAGGGACCACTCCATCACCTGCGACCCTGCCATGCTTTGCATGAGAGGGGTCCCACCGACTAACCCCAATCCGGGAATTTAAAGGTGCAGGACCCAAAGACAGGTTCCCCCCAGCTGCTCAGGCAGTCGCTCCCTCCATGAGCTTGCAGAGAACCTGTCAATCATCCCCAAAGATGCCCAAGGGAGAACGTGCGGTTGCTAAACCACCCCCCAGTTTTCCGCCCCTAACCTGCCACGGAGCGGGGGGTCAGATCTCTATCTTGGCCCCCCGACTCCCCCCTCTAGCTGCGCCAGCTCACGCAGAGACCGCTGCAGGTCCTGTAAGAAAATGGCGTTCCCCTGTTCTGACAGGTGAACGCCATCGGCCCGGTAAAGCCACAGCCGATCTACAGTGATGAGGGGATGGGCCACTACAACTCCACCTAAATTCCCTGACTACCCTTCCCAGGGCCTTATTGCCTCTACACCTGACCCGGTGAATGGCCCTAAGGGAAATGGCGACCCACAAAGATCCCCAGGGGATCGAAGACCGCACCACATACATGGCGGGCCACACAGCGTGAAGCCACCGCAGGCTTCCGCAAGCCTGGCGGGTCCCCAACCGACCCCCAAGCAGTACCGGTCCTTGCCCAAAGAGCAAGACCAGCGACCGGGGCGCAGCAATGGGATGCCGCCCTCCCCGAACAACTGGGCGTAGCCATGGGATGCCACCCGCCCAGCACCGCCTGGGCGCAGCAATGGTATGCCGCCCTCCCAGCACCAACTGGGCACAGCAATGGGATGCCGCCCTCCCAGCACACATCCAGGCGCAGCAATGGGATGCCGCCCCAGGCACCGACTGGGCGCAGCAATGGGATGCCGCCCTCCCAGCACCAACTGGGCGCAGCAATGGGATGCCACCCTCCCAGCACACACCCAGGCGCAGCAATGGAATGCCGCCCCCGGCACCAACTGGGCGCAGCAATATGATGCCGCCCTCCCAGCACCAACTGGGCGCAGCACTGGGATGCCGCTCTCCCAGCACACATCCAGGCGCAGCAATGGGATGCCGCCCCTGGCACCGACTGGGCGCAGCAATGGGATGCCGCCCTCCCAGCACCAACTGGGCGCAGCAATGGGATGCCGTCCTCCCAGCACACCTCTGAGCGCAGCAATGGGATGCCGCCCCTGGCACTGACTGGGCGCAGCAATGGGATGCCGCCCTCCCAGCACCAACTGGGCGCAGCAATGGGATGCCGCCCTCCCAGCACACCTCTGAGCGCAGCAATGGGATGCCGCCCCTGGCACCGACTGGGCACAGGAATGGGATGCCGCCCTCCCAGCACCAACTGAGCGCAGCCATGGGATGCCGCCCTCCCAACACCACCTGGGCGCAGCAATGGGATGCCGCCCTCCCAGGACCAACTGGGCGCAGCAATGGGATGCCGCCCTCCCAGGACCAACTGGGCGCAGCAATGGGATGCCGCCCTCCCAGCACCGCCTGGGCGCAGCAATGGGATGCCGCCCTCCCTGGACCACCTGGGCGCAGCAATGGGATGCCGCCCTCCCAGGACCAACCGGGCGCAGCAACGGGATGCCGCCCTCCCGGCACCGCCTGGGCGCAGCAATGGGATGCCGCCCTCCCAGGCCCCCCTGGGCGCAGCAATGGGATGCCGCCCTCCCAGCAATAGCGGTAGAAACGCCCGTCCCACCGCACACCCCGTCTCCCCCGCCAGACGACAAGGACCCAGCCGCCACGACGGAAGGGTCCCCACCCCCAACGGTACCTTGTTGCTGAGTGGTCTCGGAGCGCTCATGACCCAAAGCAACCCCGTCGGTCGCGTCCTGGCGGGGTTGAATAGAAGGGGACCAAAGGGGAACCTGGCCTAAGATCTTACCCCGGACCCTCAACAGGTCGTTCATACCCTAAAACAGGCCGTTGACCGCCAGCGGTCGACTTCCCCGAATCCTCCGTATCGAGAACGCCGTTACCGCACCAGTGGCAGCGCCTCTCGAGAACGAGCGTTCCCTAATGGCGGGATCCATACTTGGCCTGGCCAAACCCTACACACTAGCACCCACCTAACGAGGTAATCAGATGGAAGGAACAAAATGACCTGACGGCCTGCGATAAGGCCCTGGCCCAACCTTCCCGCACCGTCACAATGCGGAAGTCACCATAAATCAAAAACCCCGCCTCCGCCTTAGACAAAAGGCAAAGCCGGCCAACCTGGACCTAATAGTCCTAACTTAAAGGCCACGCTGCCGAAGCTGGACGCAAATATGGCCAGGTACACAACTGGGGCAGGCCAGCTATAGGGGTAACCCGTATACTGCCTGCAATCCCCAAACTCTTCACCTGCCTGCTGCTAAGCCCCCCAGAGTGCCAGACACTCCCGAGGGTGCCGTAGCCCAGCCAGCCTCTACTCTCCACTGCCCAGGAGCCCACCCAGGCTCCAAAGGGGGACAGGAAAAACCTGTGGCGACACACGTGCCCACGGGGCCAGGGTCCGAAACCAGGACAACTGACCACGGGACAAGGCGTCAGCAACCCCTTTATCTAACCCGGGGACATGCCTAGCCAAAAACAATGTGTTCAGGGACAAGGACCTGTGCACAAAATGGCGGACAAGCCGCATGACCCTGTCACTCTTAGAGGACAGGGCGTTCACAACATGGACAACTGCTAGGTTGTCACACCAAAAGTGCACGGTCTTGTCCCTAAACTGCTCCCCCCAAAGCTCTAAGGCCACTACTAAGGGGAAGAGCTCTAAGAACGTAAGGTCCTTAACCAACGAAGAGGCACTCCATTCCGGAGGCCGTGCCGACCAGCACCACTGGTCACCTAAAACTACCCCGAAGCCACAAGTCCCCGCGGCATCAGAAGAGAGCTGCAACTCGGCTTCCAAAAGAAGCTCGTGCCTCCAAAAGACAAACCATTAAACCTGACCAAGAAATCCCGCCACGCGCCGAGGTCAGCCCTGACCCCAGCACAAAGGCGGGTACGATGATGGGGCAAACGGAGCCCCTTCATCGCGTCGTACAACCTCCTGGAAAAAGCCCTACCAGGAACAACCACCCGACAGGCAAAATTAAGAATGCCTGCCAATTTCTGAAGCTGCCGTAGGGTAACCTTCCGGCAGCCCAGCACCTCATCGAGCTTTCTTCTGATCTTAAGCAACTTCTCTAAGGGCAATCTGGAAGATTGCTCCACTGAATCCAATTCAATACCCAGAAAGGTAATCCTGGTGGCGGGGCCTTCGGTCTTCTCAGAGGCTAAAGGCACCCCTAACTGAGCACAAAGGGCTTCGAAGTCCCGCATTAGAGCAAAACATTGCTCCGAATGCGCAGGCCCCGCCACCAAGAAATCATCAAGGTAGTGAACGACCGAGCCCAGACCACTGCGCCTCCTGAGCGCCCACTCCAAGAGGGTGCTAAAACTCTCGAAAAGAGAGCACGAGACAGAGCAACCCATGGGTAAAGCTCTGTCCACGTAATAACCTCCCTCAAAATGGAAGCCCAACAGCTCAAAGTCGTCTGGGTGTATGGGGAGGAGCCGAAATGCCGACTTAATGTCGCATTTTCCCATAAGGGCTCCAATCCCACACTTCCTAACCATAGTCACGGCTGCATCAAAGGATGCGTGCCGGACTGAACAAAGTCCGTCAGGAACGAAATCATTCACTGACTCCCTTTTAGGAAAAGACAAGTGGTGAATCAACCTAATTCACCACTCGCCTTTTTTGGGGACCACCCCTAATGGGGACACCCCAAAATTCGGGAAGGGCGGCTCCGGGAAGGGCCCCAGGACCCTCCCCTCGGCCACCTCCTTCGCTACTTTGGACCGAACAATGTCTTCGTGTCCCACAACCGACCTGAGGTTGTTGGACATGAAGGCTTGCCTAACCCCCATGTAAGGGATCCTGAATCCCTGTGAGAAACCTAGCAAGAGAGCAGCCGCTCTCGAGCGAGGGTGGTAGTCCCTCAACCAACCCTCGAGCGTGCTTAAATACTTGGGCTGGGCCCATTTTCCCCCAGTAGGTGGGGTTTGTTCCCTGGACCCCCTCCCCTCTTAACCGTCCCCTTTTAGGGGCAGGGGCACACCGAAGCGGCATGGGCACATCGCCCTCCTGCACTCACGGCTGTACCTACAAAAGGGGGCGAAAACAAGCCCCTTTGCAGCAAAGCCCTGACATGCAGTGAACGGGTCCCACACTGTGGTGGCCCCCGTACCCAATACCCCTGGCCCCGACGGGTAAGCCATCAAAAGGGGCGGAGGCACTACGTCCTGCGTTGGTGGGGTCCGAACCCCCCGCCCCTGACACACCAGGCCATAGCAAAAAGCTGCCCCAGGGGCCCGTGCCCCCGCAGTAGGAGCCGGCGGGGGGGCCAAACCTGGTTACAGGTGCCCCCCCCGAAACCCCCCAAGAAACTAGGACCGGGTGGCCACCAACCGTAGT
This sequence comes from Erythrolamprus reginae, assembly GCF_031021105.1. Lineage (NCBI taxonomy): Eukaryota > Metazoa > Chordata > Lepidosauria > Squamata > Dipsadidae > Erythrolamprus > Erythrolamprus reginae. The sequence continues at coordinate 125,982,963 of NC_091950.1, forward strand.
CCCCCCCAGCAGGACCCACCGGGGGGGCCCTTCCTGGCTACCCTGGCCGAGGGCCTCATCACCTTCCTAGGCACAGCTACCGTGGGGCTACCAAATATTTAAATAATTAATATTTGACTATAACTGTTTTACTGAAGTTTGACTACGACTTTACTGAAAGAGTAGTAGATCCTTGGAACAAACTTCCAGCAGACTTGGTATATAAATCCACACTAACTGAATTTAAACATGCCTGGGATAAACATATATCCATCCTGAGATAAAATACAGTAAATATTATAAGGGCAGACTAGAGGGACCAATAGGTCTTTTCCTGACTTCCGTGTTTCTATATAAATAATTAAATAATATTAACCATAATTATCAGTATTATTATTATTATGTATGTTTTGTTTTACACCATGGTTCTTATTTTAACATGAATGAAACCGGGGCCGCCCAGGCCCCAAAAGAGGGCAGCAAATGGCCTCTGCCCAAACAGGCAGCGCAGCAGCAAGAAGCTGCCGCCAAGGGCCTAACTGCCCCCTGAACAGGGGCCATGAATGGGGGGGGGAGGCGCACACGCGAGCCCTCCGCCCGATCCCCCCGTTCCCGAGGGGGCGACCGGAACGATCCCCCCCCGGACGAAATAGAGGGGCCAACAGCCGAAAACGGCACAGGCCCAGCCTCCCCGCCGGACCCGAAGCCCTGGACCGCTCCACGAGCCTCCGATGAGGCTCTCAAGATGGCGGCCGCAACACGCGGTGGGGGGGCTCACGCCGGACTCCAGCCGAGCCTGAGAAGAGAAGACCGCAGGCCTCGGAAGGGCTGCTCCAGCGAGCTGCAGCCTCCTCAAGCCTCCGACGAGGCTTCCAAAAGCGGCGGCCGCCCATGCGGCTGCCGAAAGGGCTCCAAGAGCAGACAGCCATGTGTCTGCTCGTTGCTGCTGTCCGGGCGAAAATTTTTCAGGCCCGAAAAATCCCGAGCGAAGTCTCATCACGCGAGACTTCGCTCGGGATCCAAGATGGCGGCCGCCATGAGGGTCCGGTGTCTCCCGGTCCCTCCAGCAAAGCCTGCTGCCGGGTAAGTCCGGCGCCGTCATTATCTGATTACAGTGATCCCCCGGGTATCGCGACCCCGATCATTGCGAAACGGCTATATCGCGAGTTTTCAACCCGGAAGTAACACCATCTGCACGCATGCGTAGATGGTGGAGTTTGCGTTCCGGCAGATCAGCTGCTGGGCGGCCGAAGGAACGTTCCCTGGGTCTTCCCGCCGGCATGGGGGGCTTCCTAGCACCCCCCAAACCCGGGTTGAGGGCTGGGGGGGGTGCTAGGAAGCTCCCCATGATGGCGGAGACCTGTTAAAACACTCGCGCGGCTTCCAAACTGAGTCCTGAAGCCAAGCGCAGAAGTTCGCCTTTGGCGCTTGGCTTCAGGACTCGGTTTGGAAGCCGCGCGAGTGTTTTAAAAGGTCTCCGCCAACAATGGGAGCTTCCTAGCACCCCCCAAACCCGGGTTGGGGGCTCGGGGGGGGGTGCTAGGAAGCTCCCCATGATGGCGGAGACCTGTTAAAACACTTGCGCGGCTTCCAAACCGAGTCATGAAGCCAAGCGCCAAAGGCGAACTTCTGCGCTTGGCTTCAGGACTCGGTTTGGAAGCTGCGCGAGTGTTTTAAAAGGTCTCCGCCAACAATGGGAGCTTCCTAGCACCCCCCCCGAGCCCCCAACCCGGGTTTGGGGGGTGCTAGGAAGCTCCCATTGTTGGCGGAGACCTTTTAAAACACTCGCGCGGCTTCCAAACCGAGTCCTGAAGCCAAGCGCCAAAGGCGAACTTCTGCGCTTGGCTTCAGGACTCGGTTTGGAAGCCGCGCGAGTGTTTTAACAGGTCTCCGCCATCATGGGGAGCTTCCTAGCACCCCCCCCGAGCCCCCAACCCGGGTTTGGGGGGTGCTAGGAAGCTCCCATTGTTGGCGGAGACCTTTTAAAACACTCGCGCGGCTTCCAAACCGAGTCCTGAAGCCAAGCGCTCTGCGCTTGGCTTCAGGACTCGGTTTGGAAGCCGCGCGAGTGTTTTAAAAGGTCTCCGCCAACAATGGGAGCTTCCTAGCACCCCCCCGAGCCCCCAACCCGGGTTTGGGGGGTGCTAGGAAGCTCCCATTGTTGGCGGAGACCTTTTAAAACACTCGCGCGGCTTCAGGACTCGGTTTGGAAGCCGCGCGAGTGTTTTAAAAGGTCTCCGCCAACAATGGGAGCTTCCTAGCACCCCCCCCCCGAGCCCCCAACCCGGGTTTGGGGGGTGCTAGGAAGCTCCCATTGTTGGCGGAGACCTTTTAAAACACTCGCGCGGCTTCCAGGACTCGGTTTGGAAGCCGCGCGAGTGTTTTAAAAGGTCTCCGCCAACAATGGGAGCTTCCTAGCACCCCCCCCCGAGCCCCCAACCCGGGTTTGGGGGGTGCTAGGAAGCTCCCATTGTTGGCGGAGACCTTTTAAAACACTTGCGCGGCTTCCAAACCGAGTCCTGAAGCCAAGCGCCAAAGGCGAACTTCTGCGCTTGGCTTCAGGACTCGGTTTGGAAGCCGCGCGAGTGTTTTAAAAGGTCTCCGCCAACAATGGGAGCTTCCTAGCACCCCCCCCGAGCCCCCAACCCGGGTTTGGGGGGTGCTAGGAAGCTCCCATTGTTGGCGGAGACCTTTTAAAACACTCGCGCGGCTTCAGGACTCGGTTTGGAAGCCGCGCGAGTGTTTTAAAAGGTCTCCGCCAACAATGGGAGCTTCCTAGCACCCCCCCGAGCCCCCAACCCGTGTTTGGGGGGTGCTAGGAAGCTCCCATTGTTGGCGGAGACCTTTTAAAACACTCGCGCGGCTTCCAGGACTCGGTTTGGAAGCCGCGCGACTGTTTTAAAAGGTCTCCGCCAACAATGGGAGCTTCCTAGCACCCCCCCGAGCCCCCAACCCGGGTTTGGGGGGTGCTAGGAAGCTCCCATTGTTGGCGGAGACCTTTTAAAACACTCGCGCGGCTTCCAAACCGAGTCCTGAAGCCAAGCGCCAAAGGCGAACTTCTGCGCTTGGCTTCAGGACTCGGTTTGGAAGCCGCACGAGTGTTTTAACAGGTCTCCGCCATCATGGGGAGCTTCCTAGCACCCCCCCCGAGCCCCCAACCCGGGTTTGGGGGGTGCTAGGAAGCTCCCATTGTTGGCGGAGACCTTTTAAAACACTCGCGCGGCTTCCAAACCGAGTCCTGAAGCCAAGCGCTTTTAAAGCCAAGCGCTTTTAAAACACCCGCGCGACTTTCCAATGAGTCCCGAAGACAAACGCGTTGTCTTCGGGACTCATTGGAAAGTCGCGCGGGTGTTTTAAAACATTCCCGCCGACATGGGAGGCTCGCTAGCACACCCCCGAGCCCCCAACCCGGGTTTGGGGGGTGCTAGGAAGCTCCCATTGTTGGCGGAGACCTTTTAAAACACTCGCGCGGCTTCCAAACCGAGTCCTGAAGCCGCGCGAGTGTTTTAAAAGGTCTCCGCCAACAATGGGAGCTTCCTAGCACCCCCCAAACCCGGGTTGGGGGCTCGGGGGGGGGTGCTAGGAAGCTCCCATTGTTGGCGGAGACCTTTTAAAACACTCGCGCGGCTTCCAAACCGAGTCCTGGAAGCCGCGCGAGTGTTTTAAAAGGTCTCCGCCAACAATGGGAGCTTCCTAGCACCCCCCCGAGCCCCCAACCCGTGTTTGGGGGGTGCTAGGAAGCTCCCATTGTTGGCGGAGACCTTTTAAAACACTCGCGCGGCTTCCAGGACTCGGTTTGGAAGCCGCGCGACTGTTTTAAAAGGTCTCCGCCAACAATGGGAGCTTCCTAGCACCCCCCCGAGCCCCCAACCCGGGTTTGGGGGGTGCTAGGAAGCTCCCATTGTTGGCGGAGACCTTTTAAAACACTCGCGCGGCTTCCAAACCGAGTCCTGAAGCCAAGCGCCAAAGGCGAACTTCTGCGCTTGGCTTCAGGACTCGGTTTGGAAGCCGCACGAGTGTTTTAACAGGTCTCCGCCATCATGGGGAGCTTCCTAGCACCCCCCCCGAGCCCCCAACCCGGGTTTGGGGGGTGCTAGGAAGCTCCCATTGTTGGCGGAGACCTTTTAAAACACTCGCGCGGCTTCCAAACCGAGTCCTGAAGCCAAGCGCTTTTAAAGCCAAGCGCTTTTAAAACACCCGCGCGACTTTCCAATGAGTCCCGAAGACAAACGCGTTGTCTTCGGGACTCATTGGAAAGTCGCGCGGGTGTTTTAAAACATTCCCGCCGACATGGGAGGCTCGCTAGCACACCCCCGAGCCCCCAACCCGGGTTTGGGGGGTGCTAGGAAGCTCCCATTGTTGGCGGAGACCTTTTAAAACACTCGCGCGGCTTCCAAACCGAGTCCTGAAGCCGCGCGAGTGTTTTAAAAGGTCTCCGCCAACAATGGGAGCTTCCTAGCACCCCCCAAACCCGGGTTGGGGGCTCGGGGGGGGGGGTGCTAGGAAGCTCCCATTGTTGGCGGAGACCTTTTAAAACACTCGCGCGGCTTCCAAACCGAGTCCTGGAAGCCGCGCGAGTGTTTTAAAAGGTCTCCGCCAACAATGGGAGCTTCCTAGCACCCCCCCGGCGGAGACCTTTTAAAACACTCGCGCGGCTTCCAGGACTCGGTTTGGAAGCCGCGCGAGTGTTTTAAAAGGTCTCCGCCAACAATGGGAGCTTCCTAGCACCCCCCCCCCGAGCCCCCAACCTGGGTTTGGGGGGTGCTAGGAAGCTCCCATTGTTGGCGGAGACCTTTTAAAACACTCGCGCGGCTTCAGGACTCGGTTTGGAAGCCGCGCGAGTGTTTTAAAAGGTCTCCGCCAACAATGGGAGCTTCCTAGCACCCCCCAAACCCGGTTGGGGGCTCGGGGGTGTGCTAGCGAGCCTCCCATGTCGGCGGGGATGTTTTAAAACACCCGCGCGACTTTCCAATGAGTCCCGAAGACAACGCGTTTGTCTTCGGGACTCATTGGAAAGTCGCGCGGGTGTTTTAAAACATCCCCGCCGACATGGGAGGCTCGCTAGCACACCCCCGAACCCCCAACCCGGGTTTGGGGGTGTGCTAGCGAGCCCCTCATGTCGGCGGGGATGTTTTAAAACACCCGCGCCGCCCCCAATCTTAGGCTCCTCGCTAGCGCTGCGGAAGTAAAAACACCCTCTGCACATGCGCAGATGGTGTTTTTACTTCCGCAGCGCTACTTCGCGAAAACCCGCTCGTTGCGGGGGGTCCTGGAACGGAACCCTCGCAAAGAGCGGGGGATCACTGTATTGCTTTTCCCTCTGTCCTTCAAGATCACTATACTCATTACAGTATTTTTCCTGTAGGCTGCTACTTTTTTAAAATTCGCCTTTTCCACCAGCAGTCTCTAATATCTACATATCCATTATACTGTTCTTGGGAATAAGTTACACTGTGAAAAGTACGGGGGGGGGGGGGAGAATAATACACAAAAGAGTATTGTAAATGCATGAAAATAATAAAGAGATATGTCTAAAACTAATTTATAACAAACCATTCACTATGTCTGTCCATATTATTCTACCCTTTCAAAACAACCTTGTTTACACCACATTCCTACACTAATTCATAATTTGCCTTTTCTCCTTCCTTCCTTCCCTCCCTCCCTCCCTCCTTCCTTCCTTCCCTCCCTCCCTCCCTCCTTCCTTCCTTTTTCCATAGTTTTTGGAAAATATGTGGTGTTTTTTCCTTTTCCCTTTAACTGTTATTTGAATTGGATGTTAAATGCAAATGCTGTTTGGGAGGGTGAAAGGCAAAATAAAATACAACATATGTAGAAAAATCAATAACTAATTCCATTTTTATTCAAATTCAATATAGTTGAACCAACTGTCCAACTGTTTCCCAAGGAACTTGAGATTGAAAAAGGAAATGTAAAGACACTGATATGTAGAGTGAATAAATTCTATCCTGATTCAATTGTCATTCTTTGGCAAAAACATTCTAAGTACATGTTGGATAAAAGCATACCTGAGGAGGATATTTGTACAGGAACTTCTGTGAGAAATGGTGATGGCACTTACAACACCACCAGTAAACTGAGACTTCAACCATCTTCACAAGATCAAGGAAACATCTATAGTTGTATTGTGAAGCATAAGTCATTTGCCAGATATCCAGTCTCCAATGTAACTTTAACAGTAACAGGTACTCTTTATGAAAAATTTAACACCTCTTTTGCTTTGCAATGAAATGTTGGGCTCAATTGTGGTTGTAGGTTGAGGACGAACTGTACTTAAAAGTATTATATTAAATAAATTATCCTATTGACTTCTCAGCAGGGTTGATCTCAGTGGTGTACAATGTTTACCTATAAATTTACAGTCTGAGGTAGAATCATATGCCCCTTCACCAAATAATTATGAAAATGTCTACAATATTTTATCTAAGAAGGAAGTGTTTATGAAAAAATGAGATAAGTAATAGACGAGAAATAGAAATATAAAGTCAAGTGCATTGGAGCCACCATTCCAAACCAGGTTTCCAAGGTGGTTTGGCAATTTTTCTACATGACCTCAAATTGTTCATGATGATAAAACATTCCACAAAATAACACTTAAAGCATAGAGCATTAATAGGCAATAAAATGGCATCTGTGCTTCAGAGTAAGGAAATATTTATTATTTAGTATATTATTGGGGGCAAACCCCACCCCCAAATATATTGTATGCACTGATAGGCTTGTGGTGGCTGACTAGAACTGGTCCACATCTCATAAATTCTAGACATATTTTAAGATCCTGCTTTTAAAATCTACTGATGAAATATGAGATTAGATTATGCCCCAGACTCAACTAGATTGTGCTATTAGATGGTGCAATAATTTATTTTCATAACTTAATGCAGGGGTGACAAACTTGATTTCATTGGGGGCCACATCATGGTTGTGTTTGACTTCGGGGGGTTGAGATGGACGTGGCCAGCTTGACATCACTCATGTTGGGGATGCGTGTGGTGGCCCAAGCACTCTGCTAGTGAAAACAGGCTCCTGGGCGTCTTTTTCAGTTGCAATAGCCTCCTGCAAAACTCTGTCAGTGAAAATGGAGCTTAGGAGGGCTGCTCAAGGGGGGGCATCCATTTTTACCTGCAGAGGCACTGTGATCCAGTCCTTCACTGTTTCCAGGCAGCCCTGCAGGCCAGATTTAAGCACCTCGTGGCCCGAATCCAGCACCTGGGCCTCAAGTTTGACACCCCTGACTTAGTATTTTGCTTATGACAGTCTACCCTGTTTCAGCATTATTTCTTATTATGTAATTACATGTAAAATGCTTGCTTATTAAAAGCAACAAGAGCAATAAATATTTTGAGTTTATCAGAAACAACATAATTTCTTTTCTTATTGTCTTTCTACAGAACCGAACTCAACTACTGGATTAATAATTGGGCTGGTTTTAGGTTTCCTTCTGATTTTTTTCCCTATAATTGGATCATTTCTGTACATTCACTTTTTAAAGAAATGTAAGTCATTCTAAATATGTCTTTATCAGTACTGTTATTTGTCTATAAAATTGCAGCCAAAATTTCCATTTGTGAAAGTTAATTTTAAAGTATCATTATTGGAAAATTCTCAGAGCCACACAGAGGCAAAGACCAATAGAGGAAAATGGAAAATAGACTAAATATGTTGCATTTATTAAATTACAGGTAGTCATCGTTTAGTGATCACATTTGGGTCTGGTAACTCAGCCATTAAGTGAAGCATTCACTAAGTAAAATGGCATTTATGATCTTACTTTATCCTTCCTTTTACTTTATAGATCTGTGAAGGTCATGTATGCAAGAACTGATTATAAAATTATTTTCTTACCAGCATTGTAACTGTGAACGATCACTAAACAAGGCTATTACTAAATCAAGATTTGCTATATAATCTTTTTAGACACCATTTTTCCAGAACAGCATTAAACTGTTGTCCAAAAGAAATCCAATTATTAGCTGGAACAAGACTCTAGCACCTGTACAGAACACAAGTACAAAATCAGAGCAAATTTTGGCAGATGAGTAAACTTGCCGGTCTGACCACTTGTGTGAACTCACCTTCACTCTGCTCCCTCTGTCCAGTATTAAAAAAGAATGATGGAGGAATGTCTGTTCTTGGTGAAAATGAAAATAAAGCCAGAGAACCCAACAATCAGATTTCTTAACTTCTCTCCCCATCTTTTGTCTCATTTATGAGCCAGAGTAGGGTTTAGTTATTGGAGCAGGGCAAAGTGTCCCTGAATTTTTTGTTTGCCAATCTAAGAAATGCACACAGCAGTGAAATACACTGGATAGATATGCATACTGTTTTTAATAATAGAATAATGCTTTGTAAAATGTTGAAAGAATAATTCTAAAAAATTGATGCAACATTTCAAACAACAGGGTTTCTTTTTCCATTATTTTTTTCATAGATCCGCCATCTGTGGAAATGGTTGGAAGTGAGGAACTGAAGGATTTGGAAGAAACAGAGTTGCATTGCTTGATTTCACACTTTCGACCCAAGCCTTTGCAAATAGACCTCTTCTTAGTAACTGAACTTCAGAATCCAAAACAGAAAATAGCCTCTTGGTCTTCAACTGCCAGCTCCCCTTCTTCAAATGAAGTTGAAGAACCTACGGAAGATGATGAAAATATTCCTCTCCTTGGGAACATGGAGCACATATTTAAAGTTTATCCAGTGTTAAAATCAAAACCAATGAACTTTTATGACTTCCAGTGGAAAATCTGCATGAATCCAGATATACAGAAGCTGAAAAAATTTGAACTTTTATTAGAAGTTAAACATAAGGGCTTTCAGCATGGATTGTGTACTAAAAGAAAATCATATAAAGTCATAGGTAAGTGTGGATAATGGCAGAATACTAAATGATGTTGAAATTTTAAAGTTATTTCATGGTTTTCTTATGAGAACTGCTCTGTTTCAAATTGTATGGAAATAGAGGAGGCTTAGCTAATTTTGGTCCAGCCAGGATCCCAGAAGATACCTTTGACTACAATCCATGCATTGAATATTAATTGTGACGTGGCTACCCACTGTTCAATGTCTGGGTCCAATCCTGGCCACCACAAGTGGCTTCTAGCTAGACTTTTCATTCTCACTATCCCTGGATGACCCTTGTGAAGAATTTCCATTACTCTTTTTCTTAGGACTGGGGGAATAACCACTATTTCCCCTTAGGATTGATAGTTCCAATTGTGTTGGAGTGCTCTATTCAAGGTTGATTTGTAGTCGGCGCACACTCTTATTGACCCATGTGGCTTAAGGGGGGTCATGATAGGGGTCTCCCAGGGCACATAATCTACTGGAACTAGGATTCCTTGGCCTATAAGTTTGTCTACTTGGGCGTCGAGCTTCGGGAGGAGTGGCAGGGGCACTCTGTAGGGTTTCAGTCTCAGTAGGGTTATTGTCGGGTCTAGGTTAAGATATTGGGGGCCCTTTGTACGTTCCCAACCCAGCAACGAAAATGTCTGGAAATTCCTTAAAGTTGGTACTGTTGACTTCCTGTATCTTATGGAGCCCCGTTACCCTTATATACAACGGTCTCTTCCATTCCATCCCCAATAGTGTATTTCTAGTCCCATCAACCACAACCAATGACAACGTTAATACCTTATTCTTAAAAGTTATTGGCACCCCACTCTCCCTAATACTGGAATCCTATTTCCCTGGAAGTCCCGTATAATTGTGGAAATAGGATCTAATTGTTCTCTTTTTAAGTTTGGTATATACAGGGGGTGGACAATAAAATGGAAACACCTTGCAGCTCTTCCGTAGAATCCAGATTTGTGAAGCTCCCTTCGAACAGTTTTTGTGGAAACTGGGTTCTGTACTTGTCTATTGAGCTCTGCAGTGATTTTAGGAGCTGCAGTCTAACAATTCGCTTTAGAGTCCGACGGTCTCTCTCAGACAATTTCGACCAGACCTGTGCTTAGCTGAGGACGTTTTCCCTTCTCTTTCAAAAGCAGCCAATACTTTTGAGACATTACCTCTTGAAATGCCAAACATTCGGGCACATTTTGTGTTACACTAGGCCTGCCATTTGAGCACCAACCATTTGGTCTGAGAGGTCTGCCATTTCTAGAAGGTTATAACCAATTTCCTTAAATTTCTGTAAAAAAAAAAGGTAGTTTTAAAAAACATATCAAATAACAGAATTTTTTTAAAAATTCAAATATGTCAAGTTTTGATTGATTTGAACATGTTCAAACATTATGATGCCATTTTTTTGTCCACCCCTGTATATTTTTAGTTTGTGCCAGGGCATGATGCTGTATCTGTATGTCGTGTTTTTCAGTGTGGCCCATGAAACAGAATTTACTGGGTCTGGATCTGTTAATGTCTATGCCAGATCATAGATGTGTGAGCCGCAGTGATTTAAGAAGTTGGCCCTTTGCCTATTGCTTTCGGCATTCTGAAGACCGGATATATCAAATTTCTCCATATACGTTTGCCAGCTGCCCTTCTCTGGATCGAAGAATTCAGGGGCTTTTGCGACCAATGAGGCTTCCATTGTTCTTTGTGCATTGGTTCTCATCTCTCGTTGCCAGTTGTTAGATCAGAATAAGGCAATAGACACGTTGTAGCCTGATTCGTTTTATTAGGAATTGGCTGTAATGGTAACAAACTTACAACAGAACAAAAATGGTGCAGTGAAGTAAAAAGATGAAGGCACGCGGCTGTGTTGTCCTTTTTAAATTTTTTTCCTGTGGAGGCGTGGCTTGACAGCCCCTTGAATTTTCTGGCCGCGGCTTACCCAGTCTGTGGCCGGTATGCAAATCCAGTGTATCTACATAAAATTGGACTTGATCACCTTCTTTCAGAAGGAGTTTAGTGGCATCTTTTATTTTATTGAAAGCCAAAAGGTTTTATGATTAGCACAGTCCTCATATAAACCCCTTCCTCATAATATGAACTCACGGTTCTGAAACATGAAGCAAATCCATTTGTTCTTTAAAGACTTGAAGACAAAGATTCTATTGCTTCTTATTGTTCCTTCTCCTGGCTCAGGTGTCTGCAACCTTAAACACTCCTTCTCATCTCTCTCTTCTTTTTCTCTCTCCCTCTCTCCTTCCCCCTTTCCTTCCTCCCATCTCTTTCTTTTTTCTCTCCCTCTATTTCCCTCTCTCCCTCTCTCCCCCTCATCCTTCTCTCCCTCTTCATTTCTCTCTTTCTTTCTTTCTCTCAGTCTCCTCCCCCCAATCTCTGTGTCTGTTCTCACTCTCTCAAAAAGACATGCATGTTTGCCTTGGGGATTGTTGAATGGGAGTGTGTGCATGAGAGGAAGAGGAGGAGGAGATGGGAAGCCTCTGCTGTTCATTCCTCAGCAAACTTGGATTTCTAAAAGGAAGAAAGAAAAATGGGTAGTGAAAAGAACACAAGGTTTCTGAGTGAGCAAGAAAGAGCGACACACACACACACACACACACGGATGAGCGTCTTTGGTGAATCTGTCTCTTTATAATAATAATAATAATTAATAATAATTTATTAGATTTGTATGCCGCCCCTCTCCGAAGAGACTTTATCCTCTACTCTCTCTGCCTGACTGGTGGGAAATGGTGGGCAGCTATAACCGGATCTTCTATCAGCCTCAGAGAGAGAGGGAGAGGAAGAGGGGAGAGAGAGAGAGAGAGAGAGAGAGAGTTGCCAGGGATGTTTGTGGCAGGGAAAGAGCTCCCAAAGGAGGAGGGGATCCAGTCTCCCTTATTGTTAAGCATGCTAGCTTTCACTGTGTTATGCAAGGCACTGCAAGAACAACAGGCAGGCACAGAAGCTGGTGCTTGCCCGCAACTCTTTGGACTCTTCCAGATCCAGCTTGGTTGGGTGGGGGAAGCAGCCCTGACGCCTCTGCTCCCCCCTCAGGGCCCCAGACATCGCTGCTCGGGGAAGGCAAGGAAAAGAAAGGGATAATTGAGTGTGTCTCCCTCTCCTGTCATTTGCGGGCACTGCGATGAGCTTTACAAGCCCTGTGGGCTGGAAGATGAAGCTGATGGCACTCACTCTCTCCCCCAGCCCACATCTTCACCCAAACTCTCCACAGAACAGCATCTGGGGCAGCCAGGGATCACATGATTGCACTGCCAGCATCGCCTCATCAGCTGTCCCTCACCCGCCCACCCGTGCCTTTCAGCTTTATCTTAGCAGGGAGCAGACCCCCATGAGCTGGAAGATAACAGCAATGGCAGAATGGAGGCGGGGCTTAACCACTACTGTGGGTGGGCCAGATAGAATGTGTGGGTAGGCAATATCTGTCCAACGGGCCATAGTCTTGTAAGTGTGCTTTGTACGTTTTGGCCTCCAGCCCCCTAATCATTTTTATTGCTCTTCTCTGAACTCTTTCCAGAGTCGCGACATCTTTTTTGTATTGTAGTGGCCAGAATTGGATGCAGTATTTCAAGTGTGGTCTTACTTTGTAAGGCAGTACAAGGATTACATTAATAAAGGGACAGAATCAAGATCCCACGACGCTCTGGTACTAGTATCAGATCTGAATACTGATAGAGATCCAGATCAGATACATTTCCTAACATTGAGCAACTGAAGATTATTGGAAAAATATTGTGGGTGATTTTCAGTTTAGTTTGCACACAGTAAATTCCAGGCAATCTCTTTACAGTGATCCCCCGGATATTGCGAGCCCGATCATTGCGAAATGGCTATATGGCGATTTTTGAACCCAGAAGTAAAAACACCATCTGCGCATGTGCGCATGCGCACCCTTTTTTTCTATGGGCACGCATGCGTAGATGGCGCCAGGCAGATCAGCTGGTGGGCGGCTTCCCTGGGTCTTCCCCCTCTTGCTGGCGGGAGGGCGAAGCCCCCCCAGCACCCGTTCGCCCGCCCTTCGCCTGGCCACCCGCCGTTCGCCGCTCGCCCGCCCTTCGCCCGGCCACCCGCCATTCGCCCGCCGCTCGCCCGGCACGCCCGCCGCTCGCCGCTCGCCCCGCCCTTCGCCCGGCCACCCGCCGTTCGCCCCGCCCTTCGCCCAGCCACCCGCCGTTCGCTCGCTGCTCGCCCGGCCACCCGGGTTCGTTTGGCTTCGGGACATGCCGGCGGCGGCGTTTTAAAACAGCCGCGCGGCTTCACAACTGAGTCCCGAAGTCAAAGGCGAACTTCGGGACTCAGTTGGGAAGCCGTGCGGCTGTTTTAAAACGTCGCCGCCGGCATGTCCCGAAGCCAAACGAACCCGGGTGGCCGGGCGAGCAGCGAAGCGAACGGCGGGTGGCCGCCGAAGGGCGGGCGAGCGGCGGGCGCTGTAGCAGCGAGGAGTTTGCGTGGGCGGGGGGGAAACCCCAATCTTCGGCTCCTCGCTGCTGGGAAGTAAAAACACCATCTGCGCATGCGCAGATGGTGTTTTTACTTCCGCAGCGCTACTTTGCGCAAAACCGATCATTGCGAGGGGTCCTGGAACGGAACCCTCGCAATGATCGGGGGATCACTCAGTGATCCCTCGAGTTTCGCGATCTCGATCTTTGCGAAACGCTATACAGTGATCCCCCGGTTATTGCGTCCCCGACCATTGCGAACAGGGTAATTTGCGATTTTTCAACCCGGAAGTCAAAATACCATCTACGCATGCGTGCCCTTTTTTTTTCTATGGGCACGCATGCATAGATGGCAACCGGGAGATCAGCTGCTGGGCGGCTTCCCTGGGTCTTCCCCCTCTTGCTGGCATCAGCGAGGAGTTTCCCCACCGCCCACGCAAACTCCTCGCTGCCGCTCGCCCGCCCTTCGCCTGCCCACGCCGTTCGCTCCCCCTCTTGCTGGCGGGAGGGCGAGAAGCCATCCCCAGCACCCGCTCGCCCGCCCTTCGCCGCTCGCCCGCCCTTCGCCCTGGCGGAGAAATTCCAGCCCCCACCTGGTCCCCGCCCAATCCTCCTCCCTGAGGCAGCTCGCCCTCCCATGGCCGCTTCCTCCACCCTCCATCGCAAGCCCTCGCCACCGCAGCCAACGCGCGCTGCGATCTTCAAGCCCGGCTCCTTTCGGCCCAGCATCCCGGGCCAAGCAGCTGCCTTCCGTGACTGAGCCTGGCTGGCCCGGAAGATCGTAGCGCGCGTTGGCTGCAGCGGCGAGCGAAGCCAAGCCGGCAGCAATGTCGCCGCCGCTGCAGCCAATGCGCGCTACGATCTTCTGGGCCAGCCAGGCTCAGTCACGGAAGGCAGCCGCTTGGCCCGGGATGCTGGGCCGAGAGGAGCCGGGCTTGATCCGCTGAGCCTGGCTGGCCCGGAAGATCGTAGCGCGCGTTGGCTGCAGCGGCGGCGACATTGCTGCCGGCTTGGCTTCGCTCGCTCGCCGCTGAGGAGCCGAAGATTGGGGGGTGGCGCGGCAAGCGAAGCCAAGCCGGCAGCAATGTCGCCGCCGCTGCAGCCAATGCGCGCTACGATCTTCCGGGCCAACCAGGCTCAGCGGATCAAGCCCGGCTCCTCTCGGCCCAGCATCCCGGGCCAAGCGGCTGCCTTCCGTGACTGAGCCTGGCTGGCCCGGAAGATCGTAGCTTGCATTGGCTGCAGCGGCGGCGACATTGCTGCCGGCTTGGCTTCGCTCGCTCGCTCGCCGCTGAGGAGCCGAAGATTGGGGGCGGAGCGGCTCTTTTAAAACATCGCCGCCGACATGGGGGGCTTGCTAGCACCCCCCCAAACCCGGGTTGGGGGTTCGGGGGGGTGCTAGCGAGCCCCCCATGTCGGCGGCGATGTTTTAAAAGAGCCGCGCCGCCCCCCAATCTTCGGCTCCTCGCTAGCGCTGCGGAAGTTTAAAACACCATCTGCACATGCGCAGATGGTGTTTTTACTTCCGCAGCGCTACTTCGCGAAAACCCGCTCGTTGCGGGGGGTCCTGGAACGGAACCCTCGCAACGAGCAGGGGATCACTGTATCGCGATTTTTCCACCCGATGACGTCACTCCCTTCCTTTCTCATCTTTCTTTCTCTCTCTCTTTCTCTATCTTGCTTCTTCCTCTCTCACACTCTCTTCCTCCCTCTCTCATCTCTTTCTTTCCTTCTCTCTCTTTCTCTATCTCTCCCCCTCTTGCTCTTGAGCGGCGGGCGGCACCCCGGCGTGGGCAACGGGGAAACCCCATCTTCGGCTCCTCGCTGCTACTGCGCTGCCGAGCAGATCAGCTGCGGCGGGCGGACAAGCGGACAAGCGGCGGAGAAGCGGCGGCCGGACAAGCGGAAAAGCGGCAGCCAAGCGGCGGAAAAGCGGCGGCCGGACAAGCTGAAAAGCGGCGGAAATGCGGCGGCTGGACAAGCGGAAAAGCGGCGGCCAAGCGGCGGAAAAGCGGCGGCCGGACAAGCGGACAAGCGGCGGAAAAGCGGCGGCCGGACAAGCGGCGGCCGGACAAGCGGCAGACAAGCGGGCAGGCAGGCAGCTCCTCAGCTGCTGGGACTTCCCAGCTGCGGATGTAAAAACACCATCTGCGCATGCGCGGCCATGGAAAAAGGGGCACGCATGCGCAGATGGTGTTTTTACTTCCGCACCACTACATCCCGAAAAAGCGATTATCGCGAGGGGTCTTGGAACGGAACCCTCGCGATAATAGAGGGATCACTGTATTCCTATAAACTGTCTAAAGTCATATCCATAATAGTCAGAATAACAATCCAAATATTATCAAGTACATAGTCTTTCTTACCAGTTGTCTTTGTCATAATCAGCACAAACATATAATGAAAATAATGTTCTTCGGGTAATGTGCACGAATGCTCGAAGCTTGAGCAACAAGCTCTGTGAGTTAATGGCCATAATATCTAGAGATAATTTGGATCTGGTTGCCATAACTGAGACATGGTTTAAGGATTCTAATGAATGGGAAATATCCATACCAGGATATACATTGTATAGGAAGGATAGAATAGAGAGAAGGGGAGTTGGAGTAGCCATTTATATTAAGGAAAGTCTAAAAACAACACTAATTCAAAATACATGTAAAGATCTGGAGAGTCTCTGGATTAGCATGCAAAATAAAGAAGGTTCTGTCATTAGAATTGGGGTGGTCTATAGGCCTCCAGGGCAACCTGAGGACTATGACAACAAAATGGTGGATGAAATTACCCATATGGCAGTCAAGGGAGATATTGTGGTTATGGGTGATTTCAACATGCAAGGTAGGAGCCCCTTCGGGGTGGCGGCGGCGCGGCGTTGGTAATTGGAATTTGGAAACGAGGCTTTTGGGCGGCAGGGCGTTCGCCTCATCCGGGCCCTGGCCGGCACGCGCGGCATGAGTTGGGCGTCCTTGCTTTCCACCACCCCCATAGGCATATCTGCTGCTATACTTGATGCAGTGTTCCCTGTAGGCTGCGCGCGTGAGCGCGCGCGCACCCCAAAATACTGCCCCACATGCCCTTTTCCATGGGCATGCAGTCCCCATCCCCCTGCCAGCCCGCGGGGGGCGGGGGCGGGGAGGCACCGGCAGTAGAAGGCGCTGCCCCCGTCTGATCCGCTCCCTCTCCTCCTCTTCCTGCCTGCTTCAGCCTTGCGTTGCTCCACCCCGCATTGTCCTGCCTGTCATCATCCGTTGTGTTTTTGGGGGAGAGTGGCGGGAAAGCCAGGAAAGCCGGGTTTCTTTCCTGCACCTCTTTCCGGGGGGGGGGGAGTGGCCTCCTCCCCCCCCCCACAGGAAAGAGTTGCAAGAAAGCAGCGTGTTTAAAAGGCGCACTGCTTTCATGGAAAGCAAACCCGGCTTTCCTGGCCGGCACAGGGCTTTCCTGACGCTCTCCCCTTAAAACACAACGGAGGTCCAGGATGACAGGTGAAGCGGGGTGGAGCAATGCAAGGCTCAAGCCAAGCTGGTGGCGGAAGACCTCCGTTGTGTTTTTGGCTGAGGGGGGGCAGGAGGACCTTCCTGGCTTTCCTGGGCAGCTGGCAGCCTGGCTTGAGCCTTTTGCTGGTCAGCAAAGCCGGAGACGTGGAGAGAAAGGAAAGAGAGGGAGGAAAAGAGGAGAGGAAAGAAGGAGGGAGGGAGGGAAGGGAGAGAAAAGTGAACAAGAGGGAGAGAGGAAGGAAGGAAGAGATAAATATAAAGGGAGAGAGGGAGAAAGAGAGGGAGGGGAAGAGGGGAAGGAAGGAAAAGAGAGAGAGAAAGAGAAAAAAGTGGAAGAGAGAAGGAAAGAAAGGGAGAGAGAAAGAAAGAGAAGATAGGAAGGAAAAGAGAATGAGAGAGGGAAAGAAAGAGTGAGAGAGGAGAGAGGAAGGAAGAGAGTGAGAGAGAGGAAGAAAGCCAGAGAGGAAGAAAGTTTAAGTTTAAGTTTAAGTTTAATCAGATTTGTATGCCGCCCCTCTCCGGAGACTCAGGGCGGCTCACAGCAATAGCAATACAATATAAGACAAATCCAATATTTAAATTAATTTAAAAAACACCACAAATTAAAACCAATCATACACACTAGCGTACCATGCATAAATTTTATAAGCCTAGGGGGAGGGAACATGTCAATTCCCCCATGCCTGATGACAGAGGTGGGTTTTAAGGAGCTTACGAAAGGCTAGGAGGGTGGGGGCAACTCTGATATCTGGGGGGAGTTGGTTCCAAAGGGTCGGGGCCACCACAGAGAAGGCTCTTCCCCTGGGTCCCGCCAAACGACATTGTTTAGTTGACGGGACCCGGAGAAGGCCAACTCTGTGGGACCTGACTGGTCGCTGGGATTCGTGCGGCAGAAGGCGGTCCCAGAGATATTCTGGTCCAGTGCCATGAAGGGCTTTATAGGTCATAACCAACACTTTGAATTGTGACCGGAAACTGATCGGCAACCAATGCAGACTGCGGAGTGTTGGTGTGACATGGGCAAATTTAGGAAAGCCCATGATAGCTCTCGCAGCTGCATTCTGCACAATCTGAAGTTTCCGAACACTTTTCAAAGGTAGCCCCATGTAGAGAGCATTACAGTAGTTGAGCCTCGAGGTGATGAGGGCATGAGTGACTGTGAGCAGTGACTCCCGGTCCAAATAGGGCCGCAACTGGTGCACCAGGCGAACCTGGGCAAACGCCCCCCTTGTCACAGCTGAAAGATGTTTCTCTAATGTGAGTTGTGGATCGAGGAGGACGCCCAAGTTGCAAACCCTGTCTGAGGGGGTTAGTGACTCCCCCCCCAGGGTGATGGACGGACAGATGGAATTGTCCTTGGGAGGCAAAAGCCACAGCCACTCCGTCTTATCCGGGTTGAGCTTGAGTCTGTTGACACCCATCCAGATCCCAACAGCCTCCAGGCACCGGCACATCACTTCCACTGCTTCGCCGACTGGACAAGGGGTGGAGATGTAAAGCTGGGCATCATCTACATACTGATGATACCTCACCCCATGCCCTTGGATGATCTCACCCAGCGGTTTCATGTAGATATTAAATAGTAGGGGGGAGAGGACCGACCCCTGAGGCACCCCACAAGGCAGTAACCTAGAGGTCGACATCTGACCCCCCACTAACACTGACTGCGACCGACCAGAGAGGTAGGAAGAGAACCACTGAAGAACAGTGCCTCCCACTCCCAACCCCTCCAGCCGGCGCAGAAGGATGCCATGGTCGATGGTATCGAAAACCGCTGAGAGGTCAAGAAGCACCAGGACAGAGGATAAACCCCTGTCCCGGGCCCGCCAGAGATCATCCATCAGCGCGACCAAAGCAGTTTCCATGCTGTAGCCGGGCCTGAATCCTGACTGCTGAGGACCTAGATAATCGGCTTCTTCCAAGGACCGCTGGAGCTGGAGCGCCACCACCTTCTCAACAACCTTCCCCATAAAGGGAAGGTTGGAGACTGGTCGATAGTTATTGAGAATGGCTGGGTCCAGGGAAGGCTTCTTGAGGAGGGGGCACACAAGTGCCTCCTTGTAGGGATCCGGGAAGGACCCCCTCCCCAAAGAAGCGTTGACAATCTCCTGGACCCAGCTCCGTGTCACCTCCCTGCTGGCCGAAACCAGCCAGGAGGGACACGGATCCAGTAAACAGGTGGCGGAACTCACAGCTCCAATGGCCTTGTCCACTTCATCAGGTGTCACCAGATCAAACTCTTCCCAGACAGGTGGACAAATACGTGCCCCAGTCACCTCAACTGACTCGTTGTCAGTCGACTCTGTATTCCAATTAGAGTCAAGGTCCGCTCGGATCCGAGCGATTTTATCAGCAAAAAACGTGTTAAAATCCTCGGCACTACTCTGCAAGGGCTCCCCAACTCCCCCCTGATTAAGAAGGGAGCGGGTCACCCTAAACAGAGCGGCCGGGCGGGATTCCGCTGATGCAATCAAGGCGGAATGATATGCGCATCTTGCCGCCTTGAGCACCACTTTGTAAGTCTTAACATGTGCTCTTACAAGTATTCGATCGGATTCGGACTTACTCTTCCTCCATCGCTTCTCTAGACGTCTCTTCTGGCGTTTCAACTCCCGGAGCTCCTCATTGAACCATGGAGCTCTACAGGGTCTAGTGCCGCGGAGAGGTCGCAACGGCGCAATTCGGTCAAGAGCCTCCGCTGCAGCCTTGTTCCAGGCTTCAGCCAGAGACTCCGCCGAACTGTGTACGAATGTATCTGGAATAATCCCAAGCGCCTTCTGAAAGCCCTCTGGATCCATCAGGCATCTGGGGTGGAACAGCTTAATTAAGAAAGCAAGATAGAGAAAGAGAAAGAAAGAAAGAAAGAGAGATGAGAGAGGAAGGAAGAGAGTGAGAGAGGAAGAAAGCAAGATAGAGAAAGAGAAAGAGAAAGAAAGAAAGAAAGAAAGAGATGAGAGAGGAAGGAAGAGAGAGAGAGGAAGAAAGCAAGATAGAGAAAGAGAAAGAAAGAGATGAGAGGAAGGAAGAGAGAGAGAAATGATAGAATAAAGGGGAGAAAAAAGAGAAATGAGAAAATGATTGAGGCAGAGAATGACAGGAAAGAGAGCGGTGACTCTTGATTTAAAACATATGGTAAAAGCACTTAAATAATAACAGAAAAACCCCCCAGCCCTCACCTGTTTTTATTAATAGTTTTGCTGGTTGTTTTAGTTTTAATAGTAATGGATTTTGGCTTTTTTTAATTATTAATTTCTTTTAATAAAAATGAAGGGATTTATTTATTTATTTATTGACATATTGATATATTGATATATTGATATATTGATATATTGATATATATATGCCGCCCAGTCCCAAGTTTTTCCTTATTTCCAGATTGCATTTCCTCTTGGTGAGGTTCCGCCCATTGCTTCTTGTACTACCTTCAGGTGGCATGGAGAATAAATAGATGCCATCTGCTCTGTGGCAGCCCTTTAAGGATTGGGAAACTACTATTATATTCCCCCTCAGTTTTCTATTTGTTGAGCTAAACATACTCGTTCTCTTAGCCCTTGGTCATAGGATTTAGCCTCTAGGCCAGGGGTGTCAAACTCAATTTCATTGAGGGCCACATCAGGGCTGTGTTTGACCTCAGAGGGCCGGGGGAGGCCCTGCCCAGGGTGTGTGGCCATGGTGGCATTGCACGGTATTTGGGGGCAGTAGTTTTAAAATGGCGGGGGGGGGGGGGGCAGACACTTAGGCTGTATGGGGTCCCAAAATTCCTGATTGCAGCCCTGGGTATAATAGTAAACTAGATGGACCATCAGTCTTCTATGTTTCTATGTTTCTAAGATATCAAGCCTAAACACATTTTAGCTGATATACATAACTACAAACAGTGAATAGCCATTAACAGTGAGTAGCCAGACAAAGAAAAACAGAGAGGGTGACTAAGAGAAATAAGCTATAATCTCTAGCTCCCTCTTGTGGCAGTCTGCAATATCTGCAGTCAATATATTGCCAATCCAACAGTTATGGACAGCGTCCTAACATACACCTTGCTTGTGTAAATAATCAGCTATGGAATAGCAGGCAAGGAAAAATAGTAAGAGATGTCATCAAAGCTTTGGAAGACTCATGAAATGGCTTTGAAGGCTCTTTACTAGTATCTGGGCGTATCTCTGCACATCACATTTTTGCTGCTTGAACTGAAACCTTTTTGGTTTTCTTCCTAGCCTTACTAGTGCTTCATGAAATTCATTGTTCCACAAATGTGCCAAGATCAAATGAACTTCTCACACTTAGTTGCCAACTTCATTCTTATTTTCCGGAAACTCTGGAAGTCTGTTGGAATAATGACGATGGAATTCTAGAGAGTTCCTTTTCAACTTCACCCACAAAAGGTGATGATGGGCTTTACTCTTGTATCAGCAAGATCAACTATTGCCCTCAAGTGAAAGATTCTGGAAAGAGGTTCATCTGCAGAGCTAGGCTTGAAGGATCACAGGTATACAAAGAATCTTCGTGGCAGATGAATTCTGTGGGTAAGTGGAGCATAAAAACTACAATTTTGTTATTATCCTATATTGTATATTGCATATTTTTACTCTTAAGGGCTAAGGCAGTGATGGTGAACCTATGGCACGGGTGCCACAGATGGCACACGGAGCAATATCTGCTAGCACGTGAGCCATTGCCCTAGCTCAGCTCCAACATGCATGTATGTCCCGGCTAGCTGATTTTTGGCTCACACAGGCTCTGGGAGGGCATTTTTGGCTTCCAAAGGGCCTCCAGGGGGTGGGGGTGGGGTTTTTTTGGAGCATGGGAGGGCAAAACCCGAGTTTACTAGGTCCACCAGAAGTTGGGAAACAGAGCGTTTCCAGTCTCCAAAGGACCTCCGGGGGCTGGGGGAAGCTGTTTTTGCCCCACGCATTGAATTATGGGTATGGGCACTCGGGCATGCACGCTAGCACACACACATGCTCTTTTGGCATCCGAGGAAAACAAGGTTTGCCATCACTGGGCTAAGGTATAGGGTAGTTCAAGTAAAGTGCTGCTCCTTTTTGCAAAAATAAATAAATAAATAATCCTGTTCCTGATATAATTCCTCTCTTTTAGCAACTGATACTTCTAAACTTTTACTGCTGCTGTACTTTAATAGTCACAATCCCTTCAATCCCTTATATTTTACCTTGTTGCTCTGTCTTTCAATTATTCTCTTCCTACATTGCCACAAGGTTTGAATTCAATTAAATTTTTCTTTCTCAGAATAATATTCCCTACATCTAAGAATAAGACTCCTCTTACAATATATGTGTAAAAAATACATCTATCAATATTTAGGTTACAAAATTCCTTCCTTCCTTCCTTCCTTTCCCCCTATACAATTGGGCAGATATTAGATTTCTGAAAGCTATAAACACCCACAGCAGAATTCTGAGCTATCACAAGGACCAACCTGGTAATAGAAGGGAAAGACATACATTCTCTCAAGATAGTGTTTGACTTTGGTATCCGAAATCAACTCAATTCTTTCATGCAATATTCTTCTGAAGCAGAAAGAGATATTACTGAGCAGGTTATTTTTTATGACTTATGGTGTGACTTTACTTCATTTGCCACTGCCAAATAGCTAGAATTTGGATGTGCAAAATGGGCAAATATATGCTAATAACATTAGTTGCATCTATATGCAGATTACAGGATCTCCTTTTTTAAAGTGTGTACATGTCCTCTTTCTGCAATGTTCCATAAATAACCAAAAATCTAATTCCTCACCAAATTAGAAATTTTCATCTGATATTATTTTATCATTGAGGCCATTTTCTATTTCATTTTTTTCACCAGATTATATCCATTTGACACTTTATTGTGTTTGCATGATGACTTTAACACAGTTGTGTAAGCTAAACAGTTATGTGGAAAGAGAAGTTTGTGCTTTGACTTCACATCTCTGTATTGAATACTAACTCTGTCATTTGCTGTTGTGTTTTACTTACAGTTCTGACCCCCAAAATTTACAAAATTGAATGTAAGCCCCCTGTACCTGAGTGTGGGAAACCCCTCACACTGAGATGCTTATTGACAGAATACCATCCACCTGAGTGTGACATTTGTTGGACAAAGGGCTTTGAAAAGCTCACGGATGCTACAATTAAAACAGAGCCACCGCAGTTGGACAGAGTATCAAAGTGGTACTCCAGGGCAAGTGAAATAACCTTTACACCCAGTGCAGAAGACCATGAAATGGACTTCTTTGTTGAAATACATCATTGCAACATAATTTTACGGAATGGGTATATAGTCCTGCTGAAAGGTGATTGCTATCATTGTTTCAAATAATCTATGTCCCTTGTAGTATCTATGGATATTCTCAGTCATCCAGGTCATGGTTGTCCAAAAGGTACTTTTTTCAACAGGCAACTGGGCTTTCTGGTTTTTCTTTGAACACATTTTGTTTTTCATTCAAGAAGCTTCTTCACTTCTGACAGGATGCTTGGAAATGGATTTATACTCCTTGCAGACAGTGGATTGTTAAGGTCACCTGGAGGTTTATCTGTATCATCAGAGTCACCTGACTGGTGCAAATAGGTGTGGAGCTGCCTTGGAACTGTTGAAATAACTTTGTTGTAGAAAGGAGATAGATGATGTCATATCCATCCCCCTCTGTCGAGAGAGGGCTGTTCAGTAAATAGCCTTTTTAAGTCTTCTTTCAAACTAGTGTTCCTCTCTGTCCAAAATATGTTGTCTTCAAATGAATGGCCTGTGTCTTTTAAATGCAGATGGACTGCTGAATCTAGTCCTGGTGTGTTTGTTCTCTTATGTTGTGCCATGTGTTTATGAAGTGTTTGTTTTGTTTCCCCAATGTACAACAACCACTTGTATAACAAAATCTTCTGTGCACAAAATCCAACCGTGCCTTCTACAACTTCATAAATAACAAACTCAAGGACTTGAGATCCTTCCCTTCATTAAAAAGACTGAACAACAAAGAATGCTACAATAAAACAGTCAAAGTTAACCTCTTCAACATGTTCTTTGGCTCAGTCTTTGTAAACAGCAACGGCTCATGCCCCAAATTCCCTGATGATTTAACCCAAATAGACTTCACTGAAGACAACATTGAAAAAGCATTGTGCAGCGTAAAACCTTCTCTGTCAATCGGACCTGATGCATTATGTGTATACTTCCTAAAAAAGCTCTTCATAGCCATAGGTGAACCACTAAGCATAATCTTTGAAAAATCTAATAGGACCTGTTCCAGTATTGGGTTCCTACCTGGACATGTGTGTGTAGTTTCAGTAGCAAAAATGGAGCTGCGCGCACAGCTCCAGATGACCGGTGGGCGGGCACTTGCATCGGAGCAAGATTTGGCTTCTGTATATGCGCAGGAAGCAAAATTTTGTGAGAGGATGCATGACTACGAGAGATTTTGGTGATTTTTGGCAATATTTGCACAGAAGCAAAAAAATTGCTGAAATCATATGTGCCCATGTGTCTTCTCGCAAGATTTGCTAACTGTGCATGCTCAGAAGCCAAATCCCGCTCTGATGTGTGTGTGCACGCCTGTAACCCAGAACTGCATGCACATCAGCACCACTAGTAGAAGTAAGTTGCAACCCCCACCTGACCAATTCCCTACCAAACTTATGGTCACTTGCCATGGTCATCCCCATCTTCAAAAAGGGAGATCCCAGTCTAGTAGAAAACTACAGACCAATATCTCTATGCTGCATCGCATGCAAAGTCATGGAATCAATCATAAACCAATCCATTACCCTCCACCTAGAAACAACAACCTACTTTCAAACAAGCAATTCAGTTTCAGGAAAAAATTATCCTGCAATCTACAACTACTACACTGCAAAAACATATGGACCTCAAAACCTGACCAGGACAAAACCATAGATGCAATTTATATAGACTTCTGTAAAGCCTTCGACTCAGTAGTTCATGATAAACTACTTCTGAAACTGAAATCCTGTGGCATCTTTGGACCCCTATATGACTGGATTACTGTGTTCCTGTCAAACAGATGACAAGTGGTTAAAATAGGGAGCACCCTATCTAATCCCATTCCTGTTAACAGTGGTATACCCCAAGGCAGCGTAATATGACCAACCATGACCTAGATGACTGTGAATCTCCATAGACAGTTGTTAAGGTAGTAACCTGATTGTTAAATCTGGATTTCCCATTAACTTTACTTGTCAAAAGGTCACAAAAACTGATCACATCACACTGGGATTCTGCAACTGTCATAAATAGGAACCAGTTGTCAAGATAGATAGATGACAGAGAGCAATAGCAATAGCACGTGGACAGTTATACTGCTTTACAGTGCTTTATAGCCCTCTCTTAAGTGATTTACAGAGTCAGCATATTGCCCCCAACAATCTGGGTCCTCATTTTACTGATCTCGTAAAGATGGAAGGCTGAGTCAATTTTGAGCCTGGTGAGATTTGAACTGCCAAACTACTGGCAACAGAAGTAGCTTGCAGTACTGCAGTCTAATTTCTGTACTACCACAGCTGTAGCAAGCAAGCAAGCAAGCAAGCAAGGAAGGATGGAAGGAAGGAAGGAAGGAAGGAAGGAAGGAAGGAAGGAAGGAAAGATGACAGATAGATAGATAGATAGATAGATAGATAGATAGATAGATAGATAGATAGATAGATAGATAGATCAAATAGATGATAAATAGATAAACAAACTTTATGGTATTGTTACACATATTTAACTTCTAAGTTCATATCAATATACAATAACATGCCATCTATTAATGGGTGGAAACATACCAAATAGTGAGAAGCACTGATATCTTACTGCATGACCAACATATGTACACCAAAAGCAGGGAAACAGAAATAATTGCTATTTGCCTAAATCAGTTGAGAGCTGGTTTCATGTATTAGCACTGTTCTATGGGAAATAGTGTTGTTAATCATTTATAACAGCACAAGTTCTGGTTGAATGATGATTCCTTCTTTGTTGCGGTAAAAATATAATGTTAACAATTATTCTTATCACATTTGATGCTCTGTATATTAGGGTATTGTTTGCATTTAACAGTGATTCCTTGTCTAATGTTGATTTCTCTGTTTTGTCACATTTATAGATTTTCCCAAACTTTCAAATATTGTTATTGAACCAAGTGATGCAGATTATGGAGAATGGGTAACTTTAACTTGTGATGTCACATATTTCAATTCTAAAGAAATTGGTACTCAGTGGTTCCTGGGAGATAATTCAAAACTGAATGGTGCAATCACAGAGGATTTAGACATGATCTATAAAGATTGTTACAAATTAACTTCTATATTTGAATTTAAAGCTACTGCTTCAGTTTGTGATAAGGCCATTTGTTTCAAGGTGCACCATGAAAGTTTGACAAAACCTATTATAAGAGAAGTGTATCTAAAACTTCCAGGTATGTACCATTTTTTTAAAAAATAGTTTTTTTCTGATGTTCATTGGTGAAGCTTTTATGTTTTTTAGGCTTTATTAAAAGGAATAGAATTTTAACAGGTGAGGAGTGTGGCACAGCCTCATTTCTTATAAGTTACCCTTGAAAAGTGTTCAGAGTCTTCATCTGGTGCAAAATGCAGCAGCGCGTACAATAACGTGTGTACCAAGTTATGCCTGTATTACTCCAATTTTACACGAGCTACATTGGTTTCCAGTTGGTCTCCGAACGCAATTCAAGGTGTTGGTTATTACCTTTAAAGTCCTAAATGGCTCAGGGCCAGACTATTTATGGGACTGCCTCCTCCCTCATACCTTGCTGTGGTCAATAAGGGCTCACAGAGGGGGCCTTCTCTAGGTCCCGTCCTCAAAACAATGTCGATTGGCGGGGCCTTGGAGAGGAGCTTCTCTGTGGCAGCTCTGGCCCTTTGGAATCAACTGCCCCCAGAGATCCGCACTAAGACCCGGCTTTTGCAGCAGGTCTGGAATAAGGTTGATTGCAAGTATGTATGGTTTTTTATGACATTACTGTTTTTATTGTAGTGTTGATTTATTATTAGATTTTAACTTTTTTTATTGCTGTGGTATTTATTTCTGCTGTTAACCACTCTGAGTCCATTTTGAAGTGAGCGGCATATATCTATGTCTGTCTGTCTGTCTGTCTGTCTGTCTGTCTGTCTATCTCTGTCTGTCTGTCTATCTATCTAACTATCTATCTTGTCTGTCTGTCTGTCTGTAGGTAGGTCTTGGCATATTTGGGTTTCTTCCCGTGTATGTTTCAGAGATTCCTGGTGACGTTTCGACAAGGTCCCACTCGTCATCTTCAGGCTGATGTTTTCAGCTTTGTGCTCGGGCGAACAAAGTGTGATCTGAGCTGCCATCCCTCTATAAATATTGGTGGGTGGGTGTGGCGTGCTGGCTCAGCTGCTGAATGCTATGTTGAAACTTCCTGGTTAGTTGGTGTGGTAACACCTTGAGTAATTGATGCAATTGATGTATGCAGGTTAGTTGAAGTTTGCGGATTAGGTGTGACATTCTGAGTAGTTGTGGCAGTTGGAGCCTGCAGACTAGTCAGCTGTTTTTTTATGTCTGTGGTGTAACATCGTGGTTTTGGTTTGGCTGCAAGTTTGTGGTCTAGTCATGTGCTTATGGTATGTGTCAGTTTGCTTTGTGTGTGTGTGTCAGAGGGGGGGGTGCAGCAGTTGGAGGCGCTGCTGGGGTTTGACTTCTGGGTGGTGGTTGTATTTTGTCTGTAGGGTGGGTGTGGGTTTAGGTCTGGCAAGGGTGATTGGTGGTGGTGTCCTGTGTTGTTCTGGATCTGGTGTCAGTTTTTATGGCTGGGATATGTTTGTTGATGAAGGCTAGTTTCTAGATGTCCACAGTGGCCCAGATGTGACATCTCTGGAAACAGAGATGCTCAACATCACTCTGTGAATTCGTCTCATTTTCTTTGACCATGCCACCTGGATCCCCTGGCTTTTTATCACATGTGGAAAAATATTTATGGGATACGGTTATCTTACTTATTAGTAAGATGATAGACAACCATTTCCAACCGCAATGGCACCCAAATAATGAAACATGACGACACAACACAACCCTTGTCCTTTCTAACTCAAATTGCACATCCCAATACAAACCTACATTCTCCTTCCACTGCAGATGCCTATACTATTGTATGTAATGCTGTTACTGAATTTCAAGCAAGTGCTGGAAACACAACAACAAAATGTTTGCTATGTCCAGCTTAAACAGTCAGTCATAGAGAAGGCTGCAGACATGATTTCCATTCTTTGGGTTTTGTTACAAATGGTGTAGAAAGTGTCTTCACTTTATGGTTGGTAAAAATTGTGCAGTTGGACTTATGCCAAGTTCATATGCAATCATTCCATCATGCAAGATTCCAGAGGATCAACCCTTAAAGTGTTTTCTTATATTAAAAATTGTTCTTTCATTAATCATATTAAGCCAAGTCCTGGAAACATATTATTTACATTGTCATATCTGCTCCATTATTTTTCCTTCTCATTTAGGCAAAGGGCCTGTTTTGTCTGAAATAAAGGCAACTACAGATCATCAGCATATCCTCCTTGAAATTTCCATATCACAATTTGCCCCTTGTGATATACAAGTCAGATGGTATCACGACTGGAGACAAATATCTGAAAATATCAATCCCAAGAATATTGAGATTGGAGAAGATCACTTATGGTACTTTGTTAGTAAAGTACAATTAGATCCAAAAACACTGGGCCCTGTGAAGACAATACAATGTGAAGTTAAACATTCAACATGTATTGAAGAAAAAAGCTTAACACTAAATGAAAAGGTAGGTTGGTTGGATTCATACATAAATAGTCTATTTATTGGAGTAGTATCCAGACCAGTGACTATTTTCCAAAAACTGAATAGTCAGTTGTCTCCCAATTGTTGTAATAAACCCAAAATTCTCACTAAATAATAACAATGGAAAGAGAAAACTGTAATGTAAGCAGTGTTAGCTGTATAAAGAAAAGGGCTCTGTAGTGCTTATTAGTCACTCCATCATTAACATTATTGAGTGAAAGCAAGTCTTTTGCTATATCTGTTTATATAGGCTGTTGATATCTGTGACCCACATCAGTGTTAATTTAATAAATATAATTGAATTGGCAGACCTCTGAGAGGGTTTTGGGGGACTCGTAGGGGCATAGTAAGGGGTGGGCAGGAAGTGGAATGGCATAGACCAGTGATTGCAAACTTTTTTGGTTCATGTGCCAAAAGGATGAAGCCTGGAATGGTGAAAAATGGGCAAACAGGCAGTTCGGAGAAACAGATTTCAGGGAAACTTTCTGAAGCCCCACAGTGCGAAAAACTTTTCCGAACTTCTGGTTTGCCTGTTGGACTGTTTTTTGCACTCCGGAGGGCGAAACAGCCTTCCCCAAGGCCGAAAATCAACTGGCTAGCACATGCATGTATGCTGGAGCTGAGCTAGGGCAACACCTTGTGTACTCTCCGATATGGCTCCGCATGCTACCTGTGGCACACATGCCACCGGTTCACCATCAATGTAATAGACTGACAGACTGAAGATAATGAAAAATTGTTGGTGAAGTGTCTCTAGTCCATAAATGTTTGTACCATGTTAATTTCTAACAATCAGAAGATTCTTAGTATGCTTGCTAGAATGGATTCTACTCAGAAGCAGTGGCATCTGCAATGATGCTCAAACCAATCCATACAGGGGCAGATTCCCATTACTGCTGCTACCGGTGCACTGCACATGAAGCTTCACTTCTGTGTGTGCACGCACATGTCCCAGCGAGATTTTGCTTCTGTGCATGCGCAGGAAGCAAAATCTTGTGTTGGGACATGCGCAAGAGAGACATTTTGGTGAAATTATTTTTTTTGCTTCCATGCATTGTGCAGAAGCGAAAAATTGCGAACATCTCAAAATCTCGCTGGGATACATGCGCACAGGAGAAGCAAAGCTGCGCATGCAGCTCAACTTTTGCCATTGGTGCGGTGTCCTTTACTGTTCCGGTAGCAACCCAATGCTGAATCCATCTGATGAAAACATCCCATTAACATGATATAAGTCTTGCCCTTTTTATATGTTAATTATGACACTGCACACAGGTTGAAAAGGAGAATTTGTGGCACAATATGCTATTATTTTAACAAAAACAGTCACTGGATTTTATTGTCACCCACAACTGTGGTTATTAAGAAATATAAAAATCCTAATAGGAAGCTTAAGTACACCATTCTTTTCCTTTTGCAGTTAAATGTTGAATATATCAAACAGCAATTTATTTTTTTAAATAAATATTCCTTCCATGGTTCTTGATCCTACAACAACATGGAATGCTCTTTCTGAAAGACAATTGAGAGTGGTTGACTGATTTACTATACTTACTGGTAGATTATTGTGATATGACTTAAAATATGTTCCAAAGCTTAAATGAGTTGACTTGATTGTTCTTTCTCTTCCAATTCCAAAATTTCTTTGAACTTAAGGAAATCCAACACTATCACGATGAGCCATTACCATTACGTACTCTTACAAGGTGAGTATTAAACTTTGAATACAAGTAAAATACAGATATGTGCATAAATTATCTTATTGGTTATAATCTGTGTTAATTTGGGACTCAGATTTATCCTTGACAGTAAGAAAAAATATGATCCAGACAAGGGGGAAGATGGTCTTTGTAGGCAGAGCAAAAAATAATCTGGGAGCGGGAATTTATAGTAAATCAAGTTCATTTTTCCTAGCAAATTGATGGACATCTCTCAGCTGTGGCTAGCTGGACTTTTGCACAGGTTCGCCAGGGGTGCCAGTTGTGGCCCTATTTGGATACGGAGTCTCTTCTCACAGTCACTCATGCCCTCATTAATTGTAGGCTTGACTACTGCAACACGCTCTTCTTGGGTCTACCCTTGAAGAATGTTCAGAGCCTTCATTTAGTCCAGCATGCAGCCACCTGAGCCATTATGGGGTTATCCAGATATTCCTATATCAGTCCAGCACTCCACGAGCTGCACTGGCTTCCGATCAGTCTCTGAATGCAATTTAAGGCACTGGTTATAAAGCTCTACATGTCTTAGGACCAGATTATTTATGGAACCGTTTTCTGCCTTACATATCCCAGTGACCGATTAGATCACACAGAGTTGGCTTTCTCTGGGTCCCATCAGCCAACAATGCTGGCTGGCAGGACCGGGGGGAAGGGCCTTCTCTGTTGTGGCTCCGGTTCTCTAGATAGATAGATAGATAGATAGATAGATAGATAGATAGATAGATAGATGGATAGATGGATAGATGGATAGATGGATAGATGGATAGATGGATAGATGGATAGATGGATAGATGGATAGATGGATAGATGGATAGATGGATGGATTAATTGATTTTAGACTTGGTTTGGCACAGAGAATTCCTTTTCTGGAAAGGTACCACCTGGGCTTTCAATATAGCCACAGCTGCTACCCCAGAGCAGAAGCAGTGAGTCCAATGGCTAGAGTTGATTTCAGAGACCTCAGCTGTGTGGTTGAGCCAAGATAGGAATTCTTTGAAGCATTAGTTTGTGGCAAGAAGAGGAGCAAAACACAATTATTTTCCCACTGTTATTGCATCTGCAGTGAGCTGTCCAGCCACCTGACTTATCTCTAATAGTTCAATCTTCCCTGGAGAAGGAAGAACCTACAAACATCTACAAAGGCCATTGCAACCATCTGTTGGATAAAATGTTTTGAATTCACTTTGAGTTAGACTTCAGCTGTGCAAAATCCTTGGACTGGGCTAATGTAGTTATATTGTGAAGAATTTGAACCTGCTGGATCACAGGAAATGGATAAAGTCTTCAGTACTGTAAGTGTAGCCAACTGTATACTAGATCCATGTTTACCTGGTTGGATTATGTCTTCCAAGTGGGGATATATAATTGTTCCCAGCAAAAATAAATGCTTTTATTACCTTTAAAATAATAGAAGTTTAAAGAGGTAGTAGTCCATCCCCTCCGCAGGATGAACTTTGCTGGATGGAGCAGTATTGGACAATCACAGTTTACATTCCTTTTACTCTTAATCCCATTTCGATGAGGTGTGGGCTACTGCTTGGACCGGGGGGGGAGGACTCAGTGGAGTAGCGAAAATGGAGCTCCACTCCAGAGCACCCAATTTGCACTGAAAGATGTTGAAAGAAAATGCAGGGCATCCTGCATAAGCCACGCCCACAGTGAGGTAGTAAAAAGTTTGGTAGCCCTACAAATTTCATGTACGTTTGTATTCTAGTAAAACCAGAGACATTTTATTGAAATAGCTCCTTTTAAGTTTTTTTAATTTTTAATTGATTATTATACTTTTTTGTATATACCATTTTTCAAACCATTTGAAAAGATATTAATATGTTTTGTTTACAGGATGCTATCAATTTAAAATTTTGAAAAAATTTGAAAAGTAATTATATTTGTACTTTTAATAAAAAAATTAAAACATTAAATTTATACATTTATTTAAAAATTGCCACTTTTGTCCTCCATTCTTTTTTAATGGGCAGTTTTATACTTGTTTCAAGTACAGTTCATTTAATTAAAATTGTAAACTCCTGTAATACAGTGCAAGATTTTCAATAGGAAGTACCAGTCAAGTGTCAGTCCTAGAGGCCATCTTTTTCTTTGGAACTTCAGGGCTGCCACACTTAATGCTGTGGGAAACTGGGAGGGGGAGTGCATGGAGTTGTGGGGATATCTAGCCATAACAACATTCCTGTCCCTGAGAGCCAAGGACATTTGGCCTGCACCTGGAGTGGCATGACTATGAGGCATCTCCAGTTGGGATGGTGCCTTGATTGGACTATGTGATGGACATTTGGGTGCAGGGGAAGGGACTTGGGCTTTTGGGTGGGGAAAACCTGGAAGCTTTCAGATTCAGGGTTTCCCAGATGTGCCAATATGACATCTCTAATAAAATGGAGGAATTTCTAACTTTGGAGTCTTCTTTCATTGGGGGTGTTACTTGGAACCCGCACATTAACCTGAATCTCCATGAAAACTTTAACCAGCTCCTTGATTTCTGGGGTGCTGTCCAGGATACTGAGCCCTAAGCACTGACCCGACACCGGGCGGCATTAAGACTCGGAGAAGATGGAAGAGAGAGACTAGTTCAATGGTCTACATCAAGTCCCTTCATCTGTGGTGAAGACAGCAGAGGCTGCCAAAGCAGAACACCAACATATAAAGCTAATCAAAATTCTGCAAATTATCTAATTAGAACAGGAATAGCAGATGCTTTTTATCAAGCATCCATCCCAGCCTTGCCGATCCAGCCATCTTACTTAAAAAACACACATAGAGGAGAGGGGTGGGGTCAATGGCCGCAGCAACATGGAGCTGCCCTCGCCCTCTTGAGGGCAGCTCTGAATCCCCACCGTCCGGGGGTCTCGGTTCTGCTGAACCAGGCCCGATCCTCCCCAAAGGGTAGGTGGCAAAGGGGATGCTATCGGGTGCCTGCTAGGGGGTCGGCAAATCCCCACCAGCTGAACCAACCTGGTTTCACGCCGGTGGTGGTGCGAGGCTGCCATGCCTGTGCCAACACCAGCCACGGGAGACAATGCAACGCAGGAGATTGAAGAAGAGCAATAATATCTGGGAAGAGAAGAAAACTATAAGCATTGTGCTGGAGAGGTTGGAGCGCTAAGACATTTGAAAAGGATATTTTGAATATTTTTTACAAACGGAAACAGAACGCCGGAAATGAGATCGCAGCAACTGCTCATTATGGAGGCATATAGAGGAAGCGTGGAAATTTTAGCATAATTGCCCGATATATTTTCTCTTCTTTTTCGAAGAGTTTTAGAGGCTTAAAATATCACACTTGAATCTGGGCTCTATTCGGATATTATTTGGATTATGTTTCTTCTTTGTTTCTCGAAACTATTTCCCTTTGTACTTAAGGAAGAGAGGTAAGCTTCGTGTATGGTCTGCCATCTTCTGGATCTGAGGAGACATTACATCGAGACTTGAGATTTGTATTTGTAAAAGAACACAACACATGGTTTCGGGTTTGGAAGGATCGGCTTTCATTGTTATGTACTTTCCCTTCAAGAATGATATCAGCATTGTTTTGGAACAGAGGAACTTTGCGAAGGAACTTTGCAGAGACGTGGTTACATAATTTGGCAAGAGAATAAAACTTTACATAGTGTTCTTTTTTCCCTCTATAAAAAAACAGATTGGAGCACAAAATAACAGCAGAAAGACTTAAAGAAAAAAAATTGAAAGGATGATAAATTACTATTACGTACAGAAATTAAATTAAGAATTTAAAATATATGAAATGAAGTAATGATATAAGGATGTAAAGGATTTATAAATATATTAATTATGTTATAAGGATGTAGTGATATATATTTAGGTGGGGAACAAAGGTATCTTGCAGAAATATGCTTACATAAGAGGATAAGAGAATAAATTTTTATATATTGTTTTCTTTTACATCAGAGATAGTTTGAAATTATGTTTGGAGTTAAATTTAGAAAAAGAACTATGGGGTGAAATATGTCTGACAATATATAACAGCAATTTTAAGGAAAAAGTTTTAAGGATGTTACAATATGGTTTCTTATAAGAATTAAAAATGTATAAAAAGATGTAATGATATAAAGAGGCAATGAGGTAAAGATGATAATTCAACAGGTTTTTATAATAAGGGTTTTTTGTTGTTTTATTAAATTGGATTGTTACGTTTTTTTTTTTATCAAAATCCAATAAATAAATAAAATAAATCATTGTTGTTAGCTGCCCCGAGTCTGTGGAGAGGGGCGGCATACAAATCCAATTAATAATAATAATAACAATAATAACAATAATAACAATAATAATAATAATAATAATAATAATAATAATAATAATAATAAATTTAATTTTCAATTGGTTTTGACTACAAAAAATTATAATGTCAAAGGGTCTTCTTTTCTTTTCCTCACTATTTGGGTTTTCTCTATTTTTTCACAATTTTCCCATTTTTAAAAAATTCTTTTTTCCTTACCTTAAATTTTTTTCTTTTACTTTTTCCTTTCATAATTCCTTTATAAAGGAATTATTTTTAATTAGGTTTAGTAATTTGGTTAATTTGGCAATATTTTGAGATATTATTCGGCTTTTTTCCCCTTGAAGGAAATAACTGGAAGGTATTTGAGGGGGGGGTTCTTTAGAGATTTTCTGGGCAATTACCTCTAAAAAAGGTTAATAACTATACATGAAAATTGATATTGAGGAGTTATAGAGAAATTTGAATTATTACAGCCTAATTAATCTAAGATGAATAAAAAATGTGAAACAGTTTAAAAGGTGTATTAGCTGATAGCATATTAGTACAATATAAGAAAGTTGAGCAGCTATTTTTTTGTCCAGATGTCAAAAGTAAAGGAGGTAGCACTGGATCTGTAGACTGTATTCTTAAAACTGAACTATTGTGAAGCAATTTGATGTTGTTGGTATTTTACTTTGTATTGTGATTGGAGAATTTTTTTAAAAAAAATTGCCGAAAAAACCCTCCACACATAGAAAGAACACCCTGCTAGGAACTGTTTGTACATGTAAGAAATCTATGCTTCTGAAGTTATTGCTCATTAAATTGAAGAGCCACAAACTGAATTTGATATTCTATCTTTTATTAGCCACATTCTGGGACAGAACCTATAATTTTGTATTATATAACCCCTTCTTGTCACATAATCAAAAATAGTACACAGCATCATTTGCTGCACAGTGACTGCACAGTAATGTCTAAACACATTTCAAATTTGCAGAGTTGTCTTCTCATTAATCAAAATGCCTCAGAATACACTGCCTCAGAAATGGGATATACTGTATTTAATCCATGGATTTAATTTAAAGAAACCGGTGTTAGTTCAGTCCTTCTTCAGGATGTCTTTCTTCAGGATGTCACTGTGGCCGAGGTGGGTTCCTCCTAGATTGCACCGGTTCCATAGAACTTGTAGCAAACTACTGGTGAAGTCATAGTGACATCACAGAATCAGTTCTGTCAGTGCCAGTCTGTTGATGTCGCCATCTTTTTTGGGGGGAGGGGATTTTTTTCTGATTTTTTTTTCTTTCTGTGCATGTGCAGAAACTGAGCTTCCGGCACTGCTCATGCACTGCCATCTTGTTTTCAAATATATATTTTTTAATTTTTAAAGAAATTTTGGTATTGTGCATGCACACACATGCAATGCAACCCCGCAGTGTGAGAGGAAGCAAACCGGCGGCAAGGCAGGTTAGAACCCACCCCTGCACTGTGGCTTGCTCAAGAAACCGTGGTTAAAATAACCCACTGGTTAGAGCAGTGTTTCCCAACCTTGGCAACTTGAAGATATTTGGACTTCAACTCCCAGAATTCCCCAGCCAGCATTCGCTGGCTGGGGAATTCTGGGAGTTGAAGTCCAAATATCTTCAAGTTGCCAAGGTTGGGAAACACTGGGTTAGAGCAATGGGTGACTTCAGCACCCAATAAACCTGGTATTTTGACTTTCTCTTTTCTAAAGATGTTTTCTTGAATTATAAGCTTCAAACAGCATAGGACAGTGATGGCAAACCTTTTAAGTTTGGGTTGCAGTTTGGGTGTGAGTTTTATTCTGGTCAGTGGCTTGCCTAGATAGAACACCTTCTTTGTTTCTCTGATTGCTTCTCTCTTTCAAGGCTGAAGGAAAGCAGTTGAGCTTTTCTAGTAGGAGCAAGGTGAGCAACAGGTAACATGAATTATTGCTGCAATATTTCATAATGAGGAAAAAAAATCCAGAATGGAAGGTAACAGACTGGGAATCCAATTATGTAAAATATCCATGTGGTGATTTCTGAGGAGAAATTATTTTTGCTTTGCTACCGAAAATAAATCTGTTTAATGTTTAATGAAGTTGAGTCAAGTTTAAATTTAAACATTTAACAAAGGAGGCAGGAGTTTAGGGTTATTTTCCTCAACCTCCTTATTGAGGAGTGTGTGCTTGTTTATTCCCACTTAGTTATGACGTGACTCAGAAGTCCATCAAGAAACAGCTGCTGGAATGCCCCCTGTGTGGTGAGGGCTCCTCTGACTAGAGGCCATGTCTTGAGGACATGCCAAAGTGTTTACTCACTCCACTGCTTTGAGCAACTCTGCTCCTATTACACCAACTCTGGATTCTTTGCATTTGCAATCCATGAAGCACCAAGGGACTGTCTAGCCTGTGGCCTTCTAATATGTGTACCTTTAACAGAAGGAAAACATAAGCAAGGAAACTTACTTTAACCAAGGCAAACAAACTCTGCATCTCACCTTTTATTTGTGTTAACGTTTTAGTCAATTCTTCTTCCCTCACAAACGTTCATCTGTTTCTCACATGGCTGGAATTGTGTCACCTAACTTGATGCAGAGGGCCTTTGGATCATGTTGTGATGGTCTCAATACCTACCTAGTAAAGGAGGCACCGTGTTTGGTTCTTATGGTTCACACATCCCTGCAGGTTCTTTCAGGAGTTGTCCAATGATCAAGTTGGCCATGGTGAGAGATTACCCCCTTCATAAAGATCTCCCCCAAAAATGCATTAGAAGACAAGAGTGCCCACTGCAATTCTCTGCCTCGGAGCTCAGCCAGAAACTCACACACAATAACTAACAAGTGAGAACAACAGAGATGCTATTGTGTGAGATCCCTCTCCCACCTTTGTATTCAGTTCCAAGCATACAAGTTGTTATCTTAACAGCCTGTCAGGCCTCCCTATTAGGGGATATCAGCTGTGCTGAACTTCCAAATATGGGAGGGTTTCTGGATTCCTGCATGACAAACCAGGTACTTACATGTTTCAGGCTCAGCCTTATTCAGCCCAGAAGGAATAGCAATAGCAATAGCATTTAGACTTATATATCGCTTCACAGTGCTTTACAGCCCTTTCTAAGCAGTTTACAGAGTCAGCATATTGCCCCGAACAATCTGGGTCCCAATTTTACTGACCTTGGAAGGATGGAAGGCTGAGTCAACCTTGAGGCTACTGAGATTCTGCCAAACTGCTGGCAGCTGGTGGTCAGCAGAAGTAGCCTGCAGTACTGCACGCTAACCACTGCACCGCCGAAGCTCTTATTAAGTTGATGCCTACCTAGTAAAGGAGACAGGAAGTTTCAACCATGCCTCCTTCTCCATTCCATGACGCTCTCTGGATATGTCAAACTGCTATCCCAACAATTCAATGTGCTCAGACTGGTGTGGAGTGATGAGAGAAGTGATCCAATCGGCCTGAATGATTTTAGGTTGGGGAAGGCTGATTTCAACATTAATGGATATGCTGTGCCAGATGTAACGATCTTTCTCCAGGCAAAACTGAATCAGCGGATGGTGCTGTCACTAAGAAAGAATGCTGGTCTAGATAGCGCCTCCTACACTCCAGATAGATTAGTTCTGTCCAAGTGGATACGCCTGATCATCTTCTTGGCACTGTTTTAGGTGTTAGATTTCTATATATAAAAAAGCACTGCTACAACCTTTTGCATTGCAAGACAGACTTGGAATAAAGTCTTAATGCAACACCCCGCAATCTTATGTGGTTTACTTTCAAGGGAATGGACGATTACCTCCCAAGGAATTATTTGTATTTTTAGGATTTAGGGGTGAAATGCTACCAGTTTGACCCAGTTCAGGCGTACCAGTAGCAGTGGCTAATGGTTGGTTTGGAGAACCGGTAGTGGTGACAGTGCAATGCTCTGTCCACCCACCCAGACATTGCCATTTTCTTCTTTTTAACTCCCTGTGCATGCACAAACTGTTCTACGCTTGCACAAAGGGTGAAAAAGCATATGCGGTAGTGGCACACACACACGCAAAGCGCATGCTTCCAAACCAGTAGAGAAGCTAAGTAGATTCAAACCCTCATATTGTTCTGAACAGTTGAAAACTATTTTTGAAAAATTGTACATTTGCTTACTGAATATTGTGTTTCCTCACTGTCTTTTGGGCCTTGTTAATAACCCCTATTTTATTCCCAAAAAATCATAAACTGCAGAGTTTGAAAAAGGCAGACAAAGTTAAGATATACTGGAAAATGATAGAAAAAATGTTCAAAGAGATTGTACTACAAGAAATAGAAAAAAACCCAGAATTTTATTTGTTAGGCATAACTAAGCGGAATTATAAAAAAGATATTTTGTATTTAGCAGTCCATATTTTAACAGCGGCCAGGATAGTTTATGCACAAAATTGGAAGGGGGAAAATATCCCCCAAAAAGAAGAGGTAATAAAAAAAAATTTAGACTGTGCAGAGATGGATATGATGACAAGAAGGTTGAATGACCAAGAAGAATCTGAATTTTATACTATTTGGAATAAAGTTTATAAGTGGACAGATAAAAATAAAAATTGAACAATATGAGAAATGTATGAATACATCAAAATGATTTTATATTTTCTTTTTTATTAACTTAACTTTTATATTATTATAATGTTTGAACAATATTCTTTTTTTCATTTAGATTAATATGTTGACTTAATGTATTAAGAACATATTCTTTTTCTGTATTAAAAATTAATCTTCTAAGATGAGAGGGGTAACTGTAACCCTTATTATGTGTTAAATGTTTGTATGTCTGTGTGTGAATTTAAAGAAAATTAATAAAGTTTTATTTATTTTTTAAATGAAAAGGGCAGATCATCTGTCTAAATCTCTGACCAGAGCAGAAATGCGTTATTATAGCATCCCAAAACTTTGAACCCCCAGCCTCCAATTAAGCAGAGCCCATCTCCCCCATTTCTAAACAACTTTTGCAGTGTTAAATATTACATTACTATTCACTTGGCATTAGGCCCTTACATTAATGGGACCTATTTAAATGTATTTGAATCTTAGCCATCTTTTAATATCCGTGGCCAGCCAAGATTATAATTTATAGCATGTGTATTGATTTTCTAATTGATTAACAAGGCATTAAGGTAAAAACAATTCCTCTGTTCTCTCGGAAATCTATTGTCTAGGAGTGAGGAATATTTTACCGCATCCATCTTGCTTCTCCAGATGGCAGGTGATTCCTGAATTTAGGGAATTCCAAATTCAGGTAATTAATAGGAGTTGACTTGGAGTCTACAGGAGCTTCGAATCTCGCATTTCTCAGCTAAGGAGAAATTATAGTTTAGATCCCTGCTAGGCACATGGTCTGTGGTGTCATATGGCCCTTGGGGTGCTTAATTTTGGCCCATAGGGCCGACCTTGAAATAGCATAGGACCGCCCATGGTGCCTCTGCCAGCAAAAATGGAGCTGTGGCGGTCATGTACAGCACCCCTGGGCTCCATTTTTACTAGCAGAGGGCTGCAGGAGGCTGTCCAGGCCAAAAAACCAAGTGCAGGGGAACGTGCATGGCGGAGAGCTATCAAAAGGAAGATTATTATGAGAGTGAAGGAGGGTCTCAGGGAAGCCCTGCCTTAGTACTTGGCCACCACAGATGTACCCAACTTTGAACCAGACTTTCACTCTCAACCATAGTTTCAGAAATCCATTAAACCACATTGAACCAAGCTGGTAGATTACATTTATAAGGTTCACTAAAAAGATGTTAATCCTGAAGTGGATTGATTACATTGATCCAACATAAAATTTATATGTTATCTACATTCTGTGTAATGGTGTTAATATTTATTCATTATGTTTTCATATCTTTGGTCTCAGGAAATGTCTCCCAACAGTTTACAACATCTAAACAATAAAAGACACCATAATCAAACCAAAACTATACTGCTCAAAAAAATAAAGGGAACACTCAAATAACACATCATACATCTGAATGAATGAAATATTCTCATTGAATAC
Source organism: Erythrolamprus reginae (assembly GCF_031021105.1). Lineage (NCBI taxonomy): Eukaryota > Metazoa > Chordata > Lepidosauria > Squamata > Dipsadidae > Erythrolamprus > Erythrolamprus reginae. Next base: position 126,023,490 of record NC_091950.1, read on the forward strand.
TTTGTTCTGTACAAAGTTGAATGTACACAAGAGCATGTGAAGTTGTCAAACAGGGTTGCTTCCTAAGTGGACAGTTTGATTTCACAGATGTTTGATTTACTTGGAGTTATGTTGTGTTGTTTTTATTTTTTTGAGCAGTGCATTTCAAACAATTCAATTTAGATCAGATTTACCGGTAAGTTTTAGATTCAAGACAACCACAAGGATGAACTGATCTATATAAGCATTATTTCTGCTCTGTTTGTTGGACAGTTCTTATTTTGGAACTAAAGCCTCAAAGTTGTTAGGATTGCTAGTAGAACAGATATAGTTATAAAGGCATCCCATTGATAACAGTACAATGCTGTTTTGAATTTGAACTAATGTTGGGCCCATGTCAACCAAATCACTTTTAATAGAGTGGGTGATAGCATTTCGTCATTATCCACAGAACTGTCAACAGGGAAAAAAGCAAAACATTGTTTTCTGCTGACCAGGTGGATTAGGAAAAACTGAAGATTAGGAAAAAATATTGTGATTATGATGAAAACAATAATGGAGTCACAAAACAAGATATGGCATTCAAACAGAATCTCGGCAATCATTTGTAGGGAAGCTCTGAATGTCCTATCCCCTGGTGGGATAGAAATCCTCCAAACCATGTCCATTTGATTATTGTATGTTTTGTTCTTATTCTGATTAAAAGAGAAAGGTTTAAGAATGGAAGAGCAGGCAGGAAAAAAAATGACCATCTTACATAGAACTGGAAGTATGGATGTGCATCCTAAATTTGTAAGCGATCAAACCATAATTTGAACGTATGTTAAAGAAAAATTAACTACCTTCTGCTGCACACCTCCCAGTGACCAATAAGAACCCTCAGAGTTGCCCTTCTCCAGGTCCCATCAGCCAATGTTGACTGGCAGGCTCTTTGTGGTGGCTCTGGCTCTATGGAATCAACTTCCTCCAGAGATTTGCATCCTCCCCACCTTACCAGCCTTCTGCAAAGCTGTAAGCTCTTCCGGCAGGCCTAGGGGACGTTGATTGAATGAGTTATTACCTAGATCCTCCATGAATGATGAATGATAGTGACAGCATGAGTGTTTTAGTAGGGTTCTTAATTAATGTTTTTATGTCATTTTTAAGAATTGTTTTTATATGTTGGAAGCCGCCTAGAGTCCTTCAGGAGTTGGGCGGCATATAAACACAGCTAATAAATAAATAAATATGTATGTTGAGTGAACAAATGCAATCACAATCTTAACTATAGAAGATCCCCTCATATAGGTTGGCAGAATATGTCAACCAAGATTCTCAGTCTTCTAAGTAGTGTTGCCTGAAAGTTTAGTCATGACAACAGGACTTATTTTCTTTTTGGGTTTGAAAAGTTTTGCTGCTTATCCAAGTAGCTTCCTTTCATGGTAGAAATTTTGTGTAAAAAAATTGCCACATGAAAGCATGCAACAGATGTTGAACATGACAGTTCCTACGGCTTAGATGACAGTTAATGAAGGTTGAAGAGAAGGAAACCACCTGCTATATTATTTGAAGATACCATCTGATGCAGCAGCACCAAGAGCAGGTTAACAGAGTTTGAGTGACAATTCCGATTACTGTATTTGTTTTTGTTCTGGTAAAGGTGGAGCAGTAGTTTGAAACTCAAGCAAGCCTGGAATCAGACTTCAGAATCACCTCAGACAAAATGATGATTATCTCTGTCTAAAATGAAGCCTCCAGAGATTTCCATGTGCCAGCTCTTAGTCTAGGACAATGTTTCCCAACCTTGGCAACTTGAAGATATCTGGACTTCAACTCCCAGAATTCCCCAGTCAGCATTCGCTGGCTGGGCAATTCTGGGAGTTGAAGTCCAAAAATATCTTCAAGTTGCCAAGGTTGGGAAACACTGGTCTAGGAGACTTATTCTGGATGATGTTCATAGTCCCCAACTACACAACTTACAAAAAAATAAACAAAAACACAACCCTTTAGCTGTATAAGAAGGAGGTGTAATCTGGGGATGGCTTTGATATATTTCCTGGGTGGAAAGATAAAAAAAATACAGGCCTAAGAGTGAAAAGATTTTCCATGCATACCCGTTCTGTTTATTTCTGGATTGCTACTCTTCACACTTCATCTGCTCTAAAGCTTCCCAGAGTTTTTGGAATTGGACAACTGCCATGTAGCAGGAAATCTCTGAAGAGGATCCCGAAGTTACTTTTGTCTTTGAATCTTTTCCTCAGATATTATTTCTGAGGACCATCTATAGCTAATAAAGATTGAAACTTCATCCTCCTGACCTCAGGAATGACGGAGAAAAGATTTATGAAGGAAGCAGAGCTGGTTTTTCCAAAATAAACACGAATGTTAGAACTTGTGACTTGCCTGTTTTCTTTCTTTTTTATATCACAAACAACTCCTGTGTCTAATTATACCTTTTAATAAAGGGTAAAATATATACCACCAGGATTGGCTAGTTAATTATTTAAACTTATTCAGCCTCTAGAATAAGGGGAGTTTGCTAGTAGAAATGTTCTTATTTTATGTGGTTTGAGATATGGAAAGGGAGCATGAGTTTAATTATCTACCTTTTATAAAATCCATTACATTAACCAATAATGTAAGTAATTCTATACAATTGTGTTCCGAAAGAAGTAGAATTAATATGTGGCCATTGCTAGAGCTTGGAATTCAAAAATAAAAGCACATCTATTACCTTTTGATTAAAGTTCTCAAATTCCTTAACCACAACAAACAAACCACAAAGTTGAGTATGAACCTACTATCTTTCCCTGAAAATAAGGCCATGTCTTTTTTTTTTAACCCTGACATAAGCACTTGGCCTTATTGTCATGCACTCAAAAGCCCGATTCAGCTTATTATCAGGGGATGTTTTATTTTGGAGAAAACCAGGTATTTAACAATAACTAAATAGAGGAATATTGTAGAAAGGATCAGCTGGGAAATTAAGAGTGCATATATCCCTAGAGCAAAAGGACACAAATGCAGAAATTGTAAACATGACATATAAATATAGTCAATTATACTAAACAACATGATCTTAATAGTACGCATTTTAGTATTTTTTAAATAAAATCACTTTTTATTTTGAGGTTATTGGTCTATAAAATTAACATGGTTTTGCCATTTTATTCCATGTTACAGACATTCCTGATTTACTGATGACATAAAAATATTGCCTGATGACATAAAAATATTACAAGTAAAAATGAAGGCATGCAATTTGTTAAATATATACATGCTAATTTAAATACATTAAGACTTTATCTTTGGAGTTCAATGCATATAGTATGCCGTTTAGTAAATAAAGTAACATCTTTTTAAAAAAATAACATCACCATGCCTAATCTTTAACTGCATACTTGCAATAAATTATGGAATTTAATGTCTCTAACTTTTGTACATCTTTTAGATTAATTACATTCCTGACCTATTCTGGTACATTGGTTAGTTGTCCCACCCCACCCCAATTTATCCTCATTCTGTACTAATTAATATAACATATATTTATTTTATTTCTAACATGCTTTCACTCCAAAGAGACAAGGCAGCGTAGATAGAACTCAGTGAGGTAGGTATGGCTACAGCAAAAGTCACTGGCCCAAGGTTAGCAGGGAGTTTCATGGTTGAGTATAATTTGAATCTTGGTTCTCCCTCATCCAAGTCCAACACTACAACAATAAGACATTGCAAGGTTTTGTTTTGTTTTTTTTAAAAAACACCTGTCAATTAAAATAAGTAAAATTTGATGATGCCATTTGATTAAATCATTAAATGATGCCATTTGATAGAGATGGGAATTCATCTGACAGTTAGGATTACAATGTAACCCGTAAATTGTCAGCACTACTGCTTCTATTTGTCAATGAATATTATTGGAACTGAAAGTCAAAGCAAGTAGGCAGATCAAACTAATTTCCTTAAAAAATGTCCATATTATTTTCAAATGTTATCCTTTTTTTAAAAAACTGGAAAGATCAGTTTTCGGTTATAACATTCAAACAGAAGAGTCTGCTTCTGCAGTTAAGTTACATAAAAGTGTCCCACATTAATTCAATATTATTCATATAAATAATATACAGCATTTAAGTAAAGAAAACATTGGGATAGCAGCAAGGGGTAACTATGACACTCAAAACCCACTGAAGTTAAAATCCTATATTCATTGATCACTTTGAACTCAGTGGAACTTACTGTTGAGTAGATCTGGATAGGATTGTACTACTCAGAAATTTTTTTCTTTTTTCCCCCAGACCACAACTGTGTGCTTTCCCTTCTAATTATCTATTTTTTTAAAAAATTCCCCAGATATCCCAACAAAACATGTGGAATTAACTTTATTATATATTCAATTGCATCCCATAAGCCAATATACCTCCTAATTCATTGGCAGCAAAAGAAAGCATGCAGTTATCATTTATGAATTGAATGGATACATTTATTCATTCAATATAGCATCACCACGTGGGGCACTCTTGCACCTATTCTGTTCAAAAGTATAAATAGCTGATTACAGTATTAGTGCCTTTTCATTGTGGGAAAAGAAATAATTCAATCCCAAACATAGAAAATAATTTCTCAAGAAAAAAAAGATGTTTATCTTCTTGAGAGGTTTATCTATCTCAAGTGCAAATACAGTACCTAAGAAAGCTCAGTTTTCCTTACGTTACCCTGAGTCGCACCACTCACATTAAAAATAGTCCATATTCCGATGGGGAACATGATTCTCTGGTCTGATGAAACTAAGATTGATTTGTTTGGCTTCAATTGAAAACATTACGTTTGGAGGAAATTAGGCAGCGCTCATCTGCCACCATAATCCCAATAGTGAAGCATGGTGGTAGTATCAGCATGCCGTGGCGGTGTTTTTAAGCCACAGGGACTGGGAGATCGCCAGGGTTAAGGGAAAGTTGTATGGAGCAAAGTGCAGGGATATCCTCAATGAAAACCTGTTCTGCAGCTCTTGGGACCAATTATAGTTTTGAAAAGTAAATGATTAAACACTGCAAACATAGAAACATAGAAACATATAAACATAGAAGACTGACGGCAGAAAAAGACCTCATGGTCCATCTAGTCTGCCCTTATACTATTTCCTGTATTTTATCTTACAATGGATATGTTCATCCCAGGCATGTTTAAATTCAGTTACTGTGGATTTACCAACCACGTCTGCTGGAAGTTTGTTCTAAGCATCTACTACTCTTTCAGTAAAGTAATATTTTCTCACATTACTTCTAATCTTTCCCCCAACTAACCTCAGATTGTGCCCCCCTTGTTCCTGTGTTCACTTTCCTATTAAAAACACTTCTCCCTTTAAACTTATTTAACCCTTTAACATATTTAAATGTTTCGATTATGTCCCCCCTTTCCCTTCTGTCCTGCAGGCTATACAGAATGAGTTCATTAAGTCTTTCCTGATAAATTTTATGCTTAAGATCTTCCACCATTTTTGTAGCCTGCTTTTGGACCCGTTCAATTTTATCAATATCTTTTTGTAGGTGAGGTCTCCAGAACTGAACACAGCATTCCAAATATGGTTTCACCAGTGCTCTATACCAGAGGTCCCCAACCTTTTTAGCACCAGGGACCGGCTTTAAGTTAGACGAGTTTTCCACGGCCCGGTGGGTGGGTGGGGGGCTTTGGTCATATGGGGGTGGGGTTATGGAGGGGTGGAGCTTAGTGACGCAGCCCTCCACACTTCTCCACAGGGCGGGGAGAATCAGGAGGCTCCTTTGGCGGCTGGGGGCTGCCTGGCTTTGTGATTTTGGCTGGGGGGGGGGAGTTAGGAAGGTCCTACTTCTCCCCCCCCAGCCAAAAATTCAAAGCCTATCTGCTGGATACGGGCGATGAGTGGGACAGAGCGGCGCGGAAGCCTCTTGCAGCAGCTGCCACAGCCACCGGCTTCGGCGCCGTTCGTCCCGCCCATCGCCCGTATCCAGCAGAAGCTGCTGCCCGAGTGCTCTTGGCCGGTGGGATTTAAAGTGCTGGGGTGGGGGGTGTCCCAGCAGGAGGCGAAGCACTGGGGTGGGGGGGCTGTCAGGACACCCCCCACCCCAGCACTTTGAATCCCGCCGGCCAAGAGCACTCGGGCAGCAGCTTCTGCTGGATACGGGTGATGGGTGGGACGAACGGCGCCGAAGCCGGTGGCTGTGGCAGCTGCTGCAAGAGGCTTCCGCGCCGCTCTGTCCCACTCATCGCCCGTATCCAGCAGATAGGCTTTGAATTTTTGGCTGGGGGGGGAGAAGTAGGACCTTCCTAACTCCCCCCCCAGCCAAAATCACAAAGCCAGGCAGCCCCCAGCCGCCAAAGGAGCCTCCTGATTCTCCCCGCCCTGTGGAGAAGTGTGGAGGGCTGCGTCACCGCCCGACGCCCCACCCCGTCCTGCATAATGTTCTCTGCCGGGAGGGCAGCGCCGCCGCGGACCGGCTGAAAACCCCCAACGGCCCGGTCCTGGTCCGCGGACCGGCGGTTGGGGACCTCTGCTCTATACAGCGGGATCACAATCTCCCTCTTCCTGCTTGTTATACCTCTAAGCTATGCAGCCAAGCATCCTACTTGCTTTCCCTACCGCCTAACTGCACTGTTCACCCATTTTGAGACTGTCAGAAATCACTACCCCTAAATCCTTCTCTTCTGAAGGTTTTGCTAACATAGAATTGCCAATACAATACTCAGATTGAGGATTCCTTTTGCCCAAGTGAATTATTTTACATTTGGAAACATTAAACTGCAGTTTCCATTGCTTTGACCATTTATCTAGTAAAGCTAAATCATTTGCTGTATTACAGACACCTCCAGGAATAACAACCCTATTGCACACTTTAGAGTCATCGGCAAATAGGCAAACCTTCCCTACCAAACCTTCCCCTATGTCACTCATAAAGATATTAAAAAGAATAGGACCCAGAACAGACCCTTGTGGCACACCGCTTATAACCTGTCTCTGCTCAGAATACTCGCCATTAAGAACAACCCTCTGATATCTACGCTTCAGCTAGCTGCAAATCCAGTAGCAATCACATATCTGAGTTCTTTAAGAACTTGGGTGGATGCCATCTGGACCCATTGCCTTATTTGTCTTTAATTGTTCAAGTTCTTCTAAGACATCAGCTTCTGAGATCACTGGAGCTGAATCCCTACAGCTGGAAGCAATGGTATATCCACCCATAGTATTATATTGTAAGATGCCTTCTGAGAAAACTGAACAGAAGTAGCTATTCAAATGGCCAGCGACCTCCTTATTCCCATCGATGTATGTATTATCTCCAGCACTAAGCTTTGTTTTTCTTCTTCCTATCACTAATTCTTCTGCCGGCGTGTTTCAATTGCCTGTAATTACAGGCTAATTAGTCCAGGAAGACACACACCACACAATAAAAGGAAAACCCAAATGTCTTTATAAACAGAAAAACAGAAATAGCTCCCTTTTTAAATGCCAAAGGGATTTTCTGGTACACACAAGGCACAGGTTAAATGTAATCCAATTACCCACCCAATAACTGGGAAATTGAGTCCAATTCTAAAGTCCAGAGAGTCCATACACAATCTTGAACAGCACAAAAACCACGATCTTGACGAAACAATGAATCAGATAAACTGCCATGAGGCTAAAACACCAGGCTGCGCTTTTATCTGTAGCACTAATTACAGCAGCCCCACCCAACCACAGGTGGCCTCATTTTCTCTTGTAATAATCCTTCAGTTGTTGTCTCCTATGCATCACTCTACGCATGCGTGGATGTGTCATTAATTCTGGTTCAGAATCCAGGGATGATACAGATGATTGATCTCCTCCTGGGCTGTCTGCCAAACTCCCCTCCTCCGTGTCACTCACGCCTCCTTGGTCAGAGGAGACTTCGTCGGCAGATTCCACTGGGAGCAAAACAGGCCTGCGGCATGTGGATGTCTCCTCCACATCCACCTCCACATTCCTTGGGGCAGGAGCTGGGCCAGAGCTAACCACAACAACCAGGGCTGCCGATAGGGCGGTACTACTGGGAGTGGTGTACCGGGCCCGGCCATGAGGGGGGGGGGCGGTTTTGCCCACCGTCGCACATGCACAGTACCGGCCCTCTCTTGCCGGCTGCCTGCCTCACCAATGAAAAAGGCGGGCCCTCTGGCCCTCGCGAGGCAGGACTCAAAAAAGCCCTGACGGAGCCTTTGGCAGCGCGGTCCTCCAGTCCCAGAGTAAAGCGTGCGGCGAAGGTAGGAGCCCCTTCGGGGTGGCGGTTGCAACTTGCGCTTGTGTTAAATTTTGTTTCTTTCCTAAGCAGCCTTCTGTGTAAAAAAATCCATTTGGGAACGAGTCGTTCCCAAATGGATTTTTTTACACAGAAGGCTGCTTAGGAAAGAAACAAAATTTAACACAAGCACAAGTTGTAGGCTTCGCACGCGTGCGCCAGCGTCCCCCAAAAGGCCCCTCCGCGCACCCTTTTCCCCGGGCCTCCCCCCGCGCCTCTAGCCCCCTCACGCCCCCCTGGCTACTCGCCGCTGCCCTCGCCCGCCCGCCCGCTCTGCCTCTCTTTCTTCTCTGCAGGCATTCTTACAGTGGGGGCCGCCAGCCGGCGAAGGCAATTTTCAATGTCGGGCGTGCGGACTGATGCGCGCTCTCTCCATCTCCCTGCTAGCCTGCCCGGAACATTCAAAGTAAGAGCGAAGGTTTTTCTTACTTTGAATTTTCCCGGTTGGGCTGGCAGCAGGGGGGTGGAGAGAGCGCGCGTCAGCCCACCTGCCCGACATTCCAGACGCCGTCCCCTGACCCCGGTTTCCTGGATTCCTGGTGGCGGCGACCGAGCCCTGACCAGCGGGCTCCCGACCGAGCCCTGCTGCGGGAACGAAGCGAGTGGGGCGCTCCCCGCCCGGCTGCGGCTCTTGTAACTTGGCCCGGGATGGGTGTGACTCTACGGGCTGCCCTCGTCGGGGAAAGGGAGGGGAAGGGAGGGGAAGAGAGGGCCAGGAAGACACAGAAGGGAATGAAGGAAGGAAAAATAGGGAGGGAAGGAAGGGAAAGACGGAGGGGAAGGAAGGGGAAGAGGGAGGAGAAGGAAACAGGAAGAAGAGATAGGTTGGTTGGAATGAAGGAAGAAGGGGAAGAAGGAGAAAGGGGAAGGGAAGGAAGGAAAGGAAAAGAGGGAGGGGGGAAAGGAAGGAAGGAGAGATAGGTTGATTGTAATTGAAAATTACAATTGAAAGTAATTGAAAATTACTTTCGCCAGCCTCCGGAGAACGAGAGAGAGTGAGAGCGACGAGAGAACAAGATAGAGAGAAAGTGAGAGAGAGAGAGAGAGAGAGAGAGAAATAGGGGGAGAGAAAGAGATAGCAAGAGAAAGAGAACGAGAGAGAGAAAGAGTGTGAGAGAGAAAGCAAGAGAGAGAGAGAAAGAAAACAAGAGAGGGAAAGTGAGAAAAAGAGAGAGAGAGAAAGAAGGGGAGAGATAGAGAAAGAGAGAAAGAAAAGAGAGAGAGATCAGAGAGGAAGGAAGAGTGAGAGACAGGAAGAAAGCAAGATAGAGAAAGAGAGAGAGAGAAAGAAAGTAAGAGATGAGAGAGGAAGGAAGAGAGAGAGAGAGGAAGAAAGCAAGATAGAGAAAGAGAGAGAGAGAGAGAGATGAGAGAGGAAGGAAGAGAGTGAGAGAGGAAGAAAGCAAGATAGAGAGAGAGAGAGAGAGAGAAAGAAAGAGAGAGAGGGGAAGAAAGCAAGATAGAGAAAGAGAGATAGAGATAGAAAGAGAGAGAGAGAAATGAGAGAGGAAGGAAGAGAGTGAGAGAGAGGAAGAAAGCAAGATAGAGAAAGAAAGAAAGAGATGAGAGAGAAAGGAAGAGAGTAAGAGAGAGGAAGAAAGCAAGATAGAGAAAGAAAGAGATGAGAGAGGAAGGAAGAGAGTGAGAGAAAGAGAAAGAAAGCAAGAGAGAGAAAGAGAAAGAAAGAAAGAGATGAGAGAGGAAGAAAGAGAGTGAAAGAGAGGAAGAAAGAGAGAGAGAGAAGAGTGGAAGGAAGAGAGAGAGAAATGATAGAAAAAGGGGAGAAAAAAAGAGAAATTAGAAAATGATTGAGGCAGAGAATGACAGAAAAGAGAGAGAAACAGAGAGAGAAGTGATTCTTGATTTAAAGCATATGGTAAAAGCACTTAAATAATAACAGAGAAAAAAACCCAGCCCTCACCTGTTTTTATTAATAGTTTTGCTGGTTGTTTTAGTTTTAATAGTAATGGATTTTGGTTTTTTAAAATTATTATTGACAAAATTGAACAGGTCCAAAGACGGGCTACAAGAATGGTGGAAGGTCTTAAGCATAAAACGTATCAGGAAAGACTTAATGAACTCAATCTGTAGAGTCTGGAGGACAGAATGAAAAGGGGGGACATGATCGAAACATTTAAATATGTTAAAGGGTTAAATAAGGTCCAGGAGAGAAGTGTTTTTAATAGGAAAGTGAACACAAGGACAAGGGGACACAATCTGAAGTTAGTTGGGGAAAAGATCAAAAGCAACCTGAGAAAACATTATTTCACTGAAAGAGTAGTAGATGCTTGGAACAAACTTCCAGCAGACGTGGTTGGTAAATCCACAGTAACTGAATTTAAACATGCCTGGGATAAACATATATCCATCCTAAGATAAAACACAGGAAATAGTATAAGGGCAGACTAGATGGACCATGAGGTCTTTTTCTGCCATCAGTCTTCTATGTTTCTAAGAGTTGGGAATGTGGAAAACTTCTCTGTTTCTATGTTTCTATTAATTTCTTTTAATAAAAAAGAAGGGATTTATTTATTTATTTATTTATTATTTCTATGCCGCCCAGTCCCAAGTTTTTCCTTATTTCCAGATTGCATTTCTTCTTGGTGAGGTTCCGCCCATTGCTTCTTGTACTACCTTCAGGTGGCATGGAGAATAAATAGATGCCATCTGCTCTGTGGCAGCCCTTTAAGGATTGGGAAACTACTATTATATTCCCCCTCAGTTTTCTATTTATTGAGCTAAACATACTCATTCTCTTAGCCCTTGTTCATAGGATTTAGCCTCTAGGCCAGGGGTGTCAAACTCAATTTCATTGAGGGCCACATCAGGGCTGTGTTTGACCTCAGAGGGCCGGGGGAGGGCTTGCCCAGGGTGTGTGGCCATGGTGGGCATGGCATCGGATTTGGGGGGCAGTAGTTTTAAAATGGCCGGGGGGGGGGCAGACACTTAGGCTGTATGGGGCCCCAAAATTCCTGATGGTGGCCCTGACAACAACTGATATATCTGAAAAAGATTTTACAGATTTGGCAATTTCTTCCTCTTTTGAGGCTTTAGCAGCATTTATTATCTGTTTCGCTTCCTTCTGTCTCATTTTATTCACCTCTCTGTCAGCTATACTGTCATGGGTCTTTAACCCTCCACAGTACTTCTGGTGTTCATTCTAATGTAAGAGAGCCAAATCTGGCCTATTCCATTCTGTTCCAGCTTTTATTCTACATACAGTTTATGGGTAAAGAATGGATCCACAGTGGAAACTCTTCAGGTCAGAGAAACAAACGATTATTGTACTATAAGGTGAAGAACATGCATGTTCTCCAGGAAGAAAAGGCCCAGTTTTAAAATTGATTTTGGTTTGCCCTTTTTCTCCCCAACCCATAATCCCTAGCAAAAGATGGGTATTCTCCACAGAATAGACAGACAATCCCCTGTCAGAATTCCTTGCCTCAGCAGTTACAAAGACAGGCAACAAAGGCCTATTGAAACAGTAAATTTGTACATACTGTCAAATCAGAACAATTCATGGTGGATTTACAAGTGAATCAAAACAAAACGCAACAAACACTGATCAGGTGTTAGGCTCCACCTCAAAGGCCCTATGAAAAAGTTTTTATTTTGCCCCTCATGCAAAATAATGCAAGGTAGAATCTGCAAATGAGGCTTCTAACAGATATTGTCCCACAAGATGGCAATTACTATTGTACTTCTGATGTTGAATGCTGCTACTGATTATAGTGTCTAAATTGATTACACTCAGGGAATTTGGCAGGAATTATGGAAAAGGTAGATTTTGAACTTTGAAGGTTGTTCAAGAATCTAAATGCCTCTGTCTTAAAAAAATCATTTTGACCCAGTAAAACATAGAACTTAGAGCAGAGAATAACATAATTGTATGGGACCTTGGAGGCCTTCTAGTCTAACCCCCTGCTTCAGCAGGAGATTATTATTTATTATTATTATTATTATTTATTAGATTTGTATGCCGCCCCTCTCCATAGACTCACAACAATGATAAAAACAATAAACAATGACAAATCTAATAGTTAGAATCTAAAATAACAATAATACATTTAAAAAGTCTAAAAAACAAGAAACCCCAATATATAAAAAAGCATACATACAGTCATGTCATACACAAACACCAAAAAAAAAAACCCCTACATAGGCAGGAGGAGATGTTTCAGTTCCCCCATGCTTGACGACAGAGGTGGGTTTTAAGGAGTTTACGAAAGGCAAGGAGGGTGGGGGCAGTTCTAATTTCTGGAGGGAGCTGATTCCAGAGGGTCGGAGCCGCCACAGAGAAGGCTTTTCCTCTGGGTCCCGCCAAACGACATTGTTTAGTTGACGGGACCCGGAGGAGACCAACTCTGTGGACCTAACCGGTTGCTGGGATTTGTGCGGCAGAAGGCGGTCTTGTAGATAACCTAGTCCGGTGCCATGAAGGGCTTTATAGGTGATGACCAACACTTTGAATTGTGACCGGAAACTGATCGGCAACCAACGCAGACTGCGGAGTGTTGGAGTAACATGAGCATACTTGGGAAAGCCCATGATTGCTCTCGCAGCTGCATTCTGCACAATTTGAAGTTTCCGAACACTCTTCAAAGGTAGCCCCATGTAGAGAGCGTTACAGTAGTTGAGCCTCGAGGTGATGAGGGCATGAGTGACAGAGAGCAGTGACTCCCGGTCCAAATAGGGCTGCAAGTGGTACACCAGGCGAACCTGGCCAAACGCCCCCCTCGCCACAGCTGAAAGATGTTTCTCTAATGTGAGCTGTGGATCGAGGAGGACGCCCAAGTTGCAGACCCTCTCCGAGGAGGTCAATAATTTCCCCCCCAGGGTGATGGACGGACAGATGGAATTGTCCTTGGGAGGCAAAACCCACAGCCACTCCGTCTTATCAGGGTTGAGTTTGAGTCTGTTGACACCCATCCAGACCCCAACAGCCTCCAAACACTGGCACATCACTTCCACTGCTTATAGCAAGAGATCCTATAGCCATGCTGGCGAACCTATGTCATGCGTGCCCAAAGTGGCACATGGAGCCATGTGGCCTGGCATGTGCAGTGTCAGCCATTCCTCTTCTGGGTTTCTGGCACACATGCATACGACGATCAGCTGGGCTTTGTGTGTGCGGCAATGCTGGAAACTGGAAGAGCTGGTCTTCCGTTTTCTGGCAGGAGCATGCATGCTGGCCAGCTTGCGCATGTGCGGCAGTAACTGGAAGACTTGCTGCACACTGAAAATGGGAATTCAGTTTCCGGGGTGCTCATGCCTCCTGGGCAGCTCCTCTTCTGGGTTGCAGCCAGTGAAGGGCTACCAAAATTTTTACTACCACACTGTGGGCATGACTTATGCAGGATGTCCTGCATTTTCTTTCAACTTCTTTCAATGCAAATTCTGGGGTGGAGCTCCATTTTCACTATCTCACTGCGTTCCTCCCCATCCGGGCAATAATTCACCCCTGATTGCAGCCCAAATGAGCACATACAAAGCCTATACGCATGTTCCCTTTTCGGCATTGGTTACCTGCACATCCATGTAATGTGTGCTCCCTTTTCGACACTTGGTGCCAAAAAAAAGGTTGCCATCACTGTCCTATACGTTCTGGACAAATGACTGTTTAATCTCTCCTTACAAATCTGCAATAATGGAGCACCCACAATTTCTGAAGGCAATCTGTTAACACTGATTACTTGTTTTTACTGATTGGTCCTCCTTTACTAAGCAGGTGCCTGGGTTTGCTGCCTTCAGGGTGTGAAGTTCAGACGGCACAAGTTAATTATTTTCTTACCCAGTTTTTCCGCAACTGAAAATCATTGGAAGATCAGAAGTGAAAATGGAAGTTTAGTCGTTCAAGCAAGAGATATAAAAAGCTGGGTACGGTCGGTTCTGCTTACTCTTTTGAGCGCCATTATCTGAAAACTATGGAAATCAGAATGGCGACTAACTCTGATCTCCCGCTGAGAAAACTGCCTCGATGTCTCCTCATAAATTTCCAGGAATTGAGCTCCCTTCGAAGACATTTTTTCTTTATCCTCTGGGCGTGTCTCATCTCCGCTCCTGGGCCGGCAGGTAAGGAAGCAAAAACCGAGCTCAAAAGCAGCCCCGCGCCTGTTATATAGCTTGTTATATATTATATTCACACACCACACACACACATATCATATAGTATAATACGCCTGCTATACATTGAAGGTGGCCGGGTCGCAAGTGGCAGAGCGAGGAGGGCGAAAATGCTTTGCTATCTTCTCGCTACTGTTTTGAGTGACGGACGAGGCGATGGCGCCTCAAGGGCAAATGCGATAGAAAGATGTCTGGCGTGAGAATTACTGAGGCGTCGGGGTACAGAGGATCTGGGGGCTCTTTGAGGAGGAACGGGGCCGACCTCCCAAGGCAGGTGGACACAACTTTAGGTCATAGATCGATCGGTTTCTGGAGGGGAGAAATTTTCCAACTAGGACCCTTTATATAGCGCTGACGCGTTTTGCAAACGGCGTTTCTCGCCCAGAGCAAAGGTAAACTCCTTAAGTCGTTCCTCACAGGAACGAGCGCTCTTACTAGGTAAACTAGGTAAATATATTATTCAGCTGTTATTTATACTGCATTAATTCCTTGTTTAGACTAACAATAGCCTGGTCTACCGATAACCCTGAACAGTAAACCGCGATTTACAATCTCAGTGGTTATGTTCATCTAAATATAATTCTAATCTAATAAATTCATCATTTAACAAAACCCAGCTTCAAAATGCAAGCATTATATTGATCTTTCCTTTAGTACTGACAAAAAGCCACATTCATTCATTAATTATAGAAAATTTTATAGAGAAATTTAAACTCCCCAACTTTGGACATTTTCAAGAGGAGATTGGACTGTTGTTTGGCTGGGGTGCTGTAGGATTTCCTGCTTAAGCAGGGGGTTGGACTTGATGACCTTCAAGGTCCCTTTCAACTCAGCTCAGCTCAGCTCAACTCAACAAATAAATGAATAAATAAATAAATAAATAAATAATATATAGAAGTTATAGAAATATAACTTTATATATATAATTATATATATAATTTATATATAGAAATTATATAGAATAGAATAGAATTTTTATTGGCCGAGTGTGATTGGACACACAAGGAATTTGTCTTGGTGCAGATGCTCTCAGCGTACATAAAATAAAATATACATTTGTCAAGAATCATGTGGTACAACACTTAATGATTGTCATAGGGGTCAAATAAGCAATGAAGAAGCAATATTAATAAAAATCTTAGGATATAAGTTTTTTTTTAAAAAATAAATTTTATTGATTTTATAAGTTTACAAAAAACAAACGTATAACAGTGCACAGTGCATGTGCCCATCACCAAACAACACACGCCCCCCATCACCCCCACCACCCCTATAGAAGGATTCAAAGACTTTTAAATTATTTGTCTATCTATTGATCTATCTTGAACGCTTTTTTTTTACTAAAAGAGTGATTGTAGTTTATTTTTCGTATTTACATCACAGATTCTACTTAACATATAATCTTTTACCTTGTTCCATCGCACCATCAGCTTCTCTAGTTTATTCTCATCAAAATTATTTAATCTTATTTCCATAATTTCAAAGTGTATGTAATCCACCATGTACCAATACCAATTCTGTAGTGTCCATTTTGTAGAGTCTTTCCATCCTAATACTATCACCGCTTGAGCACTTTCCAATGCTACAGTTTTAATTTCTTTAGATTCTCCTAGTTCCCTATATTTAATTAAGATTGCTGTTTCTTTTGTAATTATCCAATTAATATTTAACATTTTATTAATTTCATTCTGGACTACCTTCCAGAATTTCTGTATTTCTATACATTCCCAGATCATGTGCATAAAGATTCCTTTTTTCTGGCATCCATGCCAGCATTTACCTTTCTCTTTCCCCTGGTAGTATGCAAGTTGTGCAGGTGTATAATACCACTTATGTAAGATTTTTCTTCTCATCTCTTTAACTCTCGTGTTTTTAATCTTATATATGTTTACTATTATTTCTTCCATTTCTCTTTCGTCTATTTGTAAGTCATCCTGCCAACATCTTGTTAGACTTTTAACTACCTCTTCTTGCCTCTGCAATAGCATTCTATATATGTTACTGGGTTGTCCTTTACTTTCATTTATCTTTACCCTTATTATTTTTTCCAAGTTATTTTCTTCTCGTAAGAAGGCTTCTTTATTCTCACTTTTATTTAAACATGTACATATTGCATTAATCTGCAACCATTGCTGTTTACCGATCAGCCATTCCAATCTAGTTCTACTAACTCTTCCATCTTTCTCATATAGCTGTTCCATTCTCATTACCCCTTTACTATTTAATATTTTAATGATTCTAATTAAATTAGCCTCATCCCCTATATTCAGTGCATGCAACGTTGATAGCTTGGATAACTTTATTCCACTTGTCCTCTGCCATTTAAGCCATATTTCTAAACATGCTTTAAAAGAATCACTTAGGGTACTGATTTCAATTCTATTCCAATTTTTAAATAATAATTCTTTATTATTTATATTATTAATTTCTCTTTCTAATTCTACCCATTTCTTTTCCCCCCATAGCTGTAGCTCGATTAACCTTTCAATTTGAAATGCATTTCTATATATTACTAGAGATGGGCTTCCCCAACCTCCTTCTTTTTCTTGTGCATACTGCCAATGCTTCCTTATTCTAGATTTTTTCTCTCCTTCAATCCAAAAGTTTAGTCTATTATCCCATTCTCTTAATTTTGCCTCAGGAAAACTGCCCGGTAAAATTTGAAACAAATACATCATCTTTGGTATTATCATCATCTTAAGGGCCCTTATCTTAGCCATTCTTCCTAAATTTTTTCCCTTCCAATTTTTGATCTGCTTCTGGATTTTTTTCCATATTAAGTTATAATTGGCCGTTGTTATTTTGGATGGATTTTTAAATAACCAAATTCCCAAATATTTCATTTTTTTACAACCTAGTTTCAATCCTGAAATTTTTGAATTTCAATTTGCTCTTTGGGGCCAGTATTTAAGCATATTATCTCTGACTTTTCTATATTAACCTTAAGCCCAGATTGATCTTTAAATTCTTGAAGTAATATCATTATTTTTTTCATCATTTCAATTGGGGTTTCAGACATTACTATAGCATCATCTGCAAATAACTTTAATTTCAATTCAAGTTCCCATATTTGATAGCCTCTCCATTCCTTATCATTTCTAATTTTATTTGCTAAGGTCTCAATTGCTAATGCAAATAGCATTGGGGATAATGGGCATCCCTGTTTAGTTCCATTTTGAATTTTAATCATTTCTGTTCTATTGCCATTTACTCTAATTTGAGCTACATTATCCTTATATATTGTTTCTATAACTTTACAAAATTTATTTCCCATATTTAAATCTTTACATAGTTGAAATAGGTATTCATGATTAACTTTATCAGCGTACATAAAATAAAATATACATTTGTCAAGAATCATGTGGTACAACACTTAATGATTGTCATAGGGGTCAAATAAGCAATGAAGAAGCAATATTAATAAAAATCTTAGGATATAAGCAACAAGTTACAGTCATACAGTCAACATGGGAGGAAGTGGGTGATAGGAATGATGAGAAAAACTAATAGAATAGAAGTGGAGATTTAGTAGAAAGTCTGACAGTGTTGAGGGAATTATTTGTTTAGTAGAGTGATGGCATTCGGAAAAAGACTGTTTGTGTCTACTTGTCTTGGTGTGCAGTGCTCTGTAGCGACATTTTGAGGGTAGGAATTGAAACAGTTTGTGTCCAGGATGTGAGGGGTCAGTAGATATTTTCCCCACCCTCTTTTTGACGCTTGCAGTATACAGGTCCTCAATGGAAGGCAAGTTGGCAGCAATTGCTTTTTCTGCAGTTCTGATTGTCCTCTGAAGTCTGTGTCGGTCCTGTTGGGTTGCAGCACCAAACCAGACAGTTATAGAGGTGCAGATGACAGACTCAATGATTCCTCTGTAGAACTGTATCAGCAGCTCCTTGGGCAGTTTGAGCTTCCTGAGCTGGCGCAGAAAGAACATTCTTTGTTGTGCTTTTTTGATGATGTTTTTGATGTTAGGTGACCATTTTAGGTCTTGAGATATGATAGAACCTATAAATTTGAAGGTCTCTACTGTTGATACTGTGTTGTCTAGTATTGTGAGAGGTGGAAGGGTTTCTCCTAAAGTCTACCACCATTTCTACGGTTTTGAGTGTGTTCAGTTCTAGATTGTTCTGGTCACACCACAAGGATAGTTGTTCAACTTCCCGTCTGTATGCGGATTCATCATTGTCTCAAATGAGTCCAATCATTGTTATATCATCTGCAAACTTCAGCAGTTTAGCAGATGGATTGTTTGAGATGCAGTCATTAGTGTATAGAGAGAAGAGAAGTGGTGAGAGTACACAGCCTTGGGGGACACCTGTGCTAATTGTACATGTATCTGATGTGATTTTTCCTAGCTTCATCTGCTGCTTCCTGTCTGTTAGGAAGCTTGTGATCCACTTACAAGTGTGTTCAGGTACCGCTAGCTGATTTAGTTTGGTTAAGAGAATGTCCGGTACGATGGTATTGAATGCTGAACTGAAGTCCACAAAGAGAACCCTAGCGTAGGTCATTGGAGATTCAAGATGTTGAAGGATCTAGTGTAGAGCCATATATATATATAATTTTACACATATATATTATATATATAACACACACACACATGTGTGTGTGTCACATGTTTTTGCTGAATTTGAATATTAAGGGAGACTAGGATAGATCTATTTTGGCCTTATTTTGGCCTCATCAGCTAGCCATACCCTCACTGGGGCTTGAACTTGCAACCTTGGCCTTGTAAGGCAGAGAATTAACATATATATGTTGCCCAACTCCCTAGTGACTCAAGGGGCTCACAACAAACATGAGTCAGTATAAAAACATTTAAATGTAAAATAATTGCAGCCATCCATACATCCATGGCCCAACCTGCTAGTCATTCCCCCCTTCAATGGCCCCAGGCCTGTCAGAAAAGCGAGGTCTTTTTTTTTTAATAGAAAATTTTTATTTATAAATACGTATAACAAACAAAAAAACATTTAAAAACAGTGGATGTTATGTGACAGGTCAGTTTATATTTCTCATGATATTCATTAATACCTATTCATTCTTGTGTAGCTAATATTAACAATTCATTTACAGTTTGTCTACATCCTTTCAAGTAGTTCTTTTCTTCTTGGGTATAATATTAATCTAAATGAATGGCAGCAAATCTGGGACGGAAATAAAAAATGAACCCTAGCGACATCCTACCAGGAGAACAGGTACAAGATGTGTTTTAGGTGGCACCCGTCCAATTGGCAAAAACTGATAAAAAATATACAACAAAATGTTGTAAATGCAAGAAAGAACGGGGCTCGTATTATCATATAAGGTGGGGCTGTGAAAAAGTTAAATTATACTGGAAAGAATTAATATGTGGTTAGAAGAGATGCTAGACAAGAACATAGAAAAAAACAGAACCTTTTCTATTGGGAATAGCATAGGAGAAGCTAGAAAAAAGTCAATTATTGCATATAACTACAGCCGTGAGGTTAACTTTCGCAGAAGCATGGAAAAATGATGATATACTGAAAGAAGAAGAGGTAATCGAAAATATAATGGTGTGCACTGAAATGGATAAATTAACATACGAATTAAAAATAGAAGTTTAAATATCGGGGGGTAGGGGGGTGGAGAGAAAGAAGAAAAGCCAGGTCTTTATGATTTTCCAGAAGCCAAGAAGGTGGGGGGCTGTGCAGATCTCAGGAGATAGCTGATTCCAGAGAGTCGGGGCAACCACAGAGAAGGCTCTCCCCTGTGGACCCACCAGCAGACAAGGGATACTATATAGGGGAAGAATTAGTGTAATGAGCATTATAAGATTTACAGACTGCAAATGAAATGTTACAAACTGCTGATTATTGGTTTAAATTTAGTAAATTGCTCCATCTTGCCCTCTGATTCTTCACAGGGGCTGGGTTCATACATTCGATTAAGCCAGAACTGGGTGCTCCAGATTAGAGTTTTTTGTGTGTTTTTTATTGTCATACTGCATTGATGACAATTGACTCCTTACTGAAACATTCTAGCTGGACCACAGATGAACTGTAATTACCTAGGGAAAAACAACTAGCCATTGTAGTAATTTGCTTCTAATTATATATTCACAATTGTGACTGTGTAACTGCATTGTGCAACTCCTTCCCAAATTGTGGCTTACTCCAAAAGGAGTCAATTTTCCGCTTCATCTTTATGATCTCTCATTGTTCTCTGCCTCTTGCCCTTCCACCACTGCTCTTTCGCAATACTTCCTATGAAATGTGAGAACTGGGGGTGGTGAGGGTGGTGATAAGATACAATTAATCATAATAATTCTGCAATCCAATTTTTTTCATTTTTTTGCGAAGAAGCCTTGAAAGTAAGCATGCCAGCTCGGAAGACAGCAATCATGGGTACAACTGTGACACTTCCGTGTCAAATTTCTGACTACCATCCTGCAGAACTGGATATCAAAAAAACAATTTTCATCTGGTATTTGGAGACACCTGACGGGAATAAAAAAGAAAAACTTTATACAGTTGTTGCTGGAGAACATTCTTCAAATAGAGGTGGTTCAAGAATGGATACAACTCAATTAAAAAATGGAAATGTCTCCCTTTTACTTCCACAAATACAGCTTAATGAAGAGGGCAGATATATATTTGTTGTGATTGGTACTTCTGTTAGAGTTGAAGGAGCCACCATTTTAGATCTCGTTGGTAAGTGACATTTGTGGTATACCTTTCCAAGGAACAAACTTGTTCTTTTGGAATTCTTAAACTGTATTTAAGATTAAGCTGAATGCCAGTTGCATAAGATTGCATTCAAAATGGGGCGTGCATAAGTGAACCAGCATGCCTACCGTCCCTGTCCAATTGTTCCCTCTTATCAGTACCCATCTTGTATATATAAACAATGTTATATCTATGTATATTACAAATATGTACTTGACAAAATAAATAAAATAAAAAAATAACTTATGAAGAAGGCCCCCTCCAACTAGATCCCTGTAAGAAAGGGAAACCCTGAAAAGAGGGAGGTAGAAAAAAGTCCCTCCCCCATTTCTTCATTTTATATTCTCAAGAATCCCTGTGGTGTAATGGTTAAAGCATCAGATTAGAAACCAGGAGACTGTAATTTGTAGTCCTGCTTTAGGCACAAAGTCAGATAGACCAGTCACTCTCGGCCCTAGGAAGGAGGCAATGAAAACTTGCCAAGAAAATACTGTGGATTTCTCCCGGCAATTGCCAAGTGTCAAAACTGTCCATTCTCCACTGCACTGCTTCGGACAGTCCAACGTGGGTTATTATTTAGCCTTATTGGCAGGGACTGAGTTAAAAATTAACATATATAAAATTATGTCCCGCCCACTAGCTGCCCTTCCAGGCCAGTCAATAAAAAACGAAGGAACAGTGTAAAAACAGCCAAACTTTATTAACAGTAAAACCAACTGGATATCTTTGCATTAAACAGGGATTACAACCACAATCATCCTCGGTCATCCATGTCCTAGAATTTCTACAGAACGGTCTGGACAAGGGGTTGGCGCCAAATACCTTGCACAGGCAGGTGGTGGCCATAGCCACGGTTCTGCAGCCTGACCCCATGTGTTCCATTTCGCGTCACCCATGGGCGAGGGACTTTCTCCGAGGCATAGCAAATTTGTCTCCACCTGCTGTTCATCGTTTTCCATCCTGGGATCTCCCCTTGGTTCTACAGGCAATGACAGAACCTCCATTTGAGCCTTTAGTGGAAGTTTCTATGAGAATCTTATCATTTAAGGTTGTTTTTCTAGTGGCCATTACTTCGGCTCGCAGGGTCTCGGAGTTGGCGGCATTGTCAGTCAGTCCAGACTTGTATAAACAGGGTAATACTGAGGTTGGACCCTTGTTTCTTACCTAAGGTTAACACCACATTTCACAGGTCTCAGGACATTGTTCTCCCAGATTTCTGTACACAAGGTACTCAACCACTAGAGATAAAAGGACACATGGTAGATGTTCAGAGAGCTTTGGAGATATATGTGATACCTGATGAAGTGACAAGGCCATTGGAGCTGTGAGTTCCGCCACCTGTTTACTAGATCCGTGTCCCTCCTGGCTGGTTTCTGCCAGCAGGGGGGTGACACTGAGCTGTGTCCAGGAGATTGTCAATGCTTCTTTGCGGAGGGGATCCTTCCTGGATCCCTACAAGGAGACACTTGTGCGCCCCCTCCTCAAGAAGCCTTGCCTGGACCCAGCCATTCTTAATAACTATCGGCCAGTCTCCAACCTTCCCTTTATGGGGAAGGTTGTTGAGAAGGTGGTGGTGCTCCAACTCCAACGGACCTTGGAAGAAGCCAACAGTCAGGATTCAGGTCCGGCTACAACATTGAAACTGCTTTGGTTGCGTTGATGGATGATCTCTGGTGGGCCTGGGACAGGGGTTTATCCTCTGTCCTGGTGCTTCTTGACCTCTCGGGCTTTTGATACCATCGACCATGATATCCTTCTGCGCCGGCTGGAGGGGTTGGGAGTGGGAGGCACTGTTCTTCAGTGGTTCTCCTCCTACATCTCCGGTCGGTCGCAGTCAGTGTTAGTGGGGGTTCAGAGGTTGACCTCAAGGTTACTCCCTTGTGGGGTGCCTCAGGGGTCAGTCCTCTCCCCCCTGCTATTCAATATCTACATGAAACCGCTGGGTGAGATCATCCAAGGGCATGGGCTGAGGTATCATCAATATGCAGATGATACCCAGCTATACATCTCCACCCCATGTCCACTCAACGAAGCAGTGGAAGTGGAGGCTGTTGGGGTTTGGATGAGTGCCAACAGACTCAAACTCAACCTGGATAAGACGGAGTGGATGTGGGTTCTGCCCTCCAAGGACAATCCCATCTGTCCATCTATAACCCTGGGGGGGATTATTGACCCCCTCAGAGAGGGACCGCAACTTGGGCTTCCTCTTTGATCCACAGCTCACATTAGAGAACCATCTTTCAGCTGTGGCGAGGGGGACGTTTGCCCAGTTCGCCTGGTGCTCCAGTTGCGGCCCTATCTTGACCGGGACTCACTGCTCACAGTCACACATGCCCTCGTCACCTCGAGATTTGACTACTGTAACACTCCTTACATGGGGCTACTTTTGAAAAGTGTTCGGAAACTTCAGATCATGCAGAATGCATCTGCGACAGCAATCATGGGCTTCCCTAGGTATGCCCATGTTACACCAACACTCCGCAGTCTGCATTGGTTGCTGATCAATTTCCGGTCACAGTTCAAAGTGTTGGTTATGACCTATAAAGCCCTTCATGGCATCGGACCAGAATATCTCCGGGACCGCTTTCTGCTGCACGAATCCCAGCGACCAATTAGGTCCCACAGAGTTGGCCTTCTCCAGGTCCCATCGACTAAACAATGTCATTTGGTGGGTCCCAGGGGAAGAGCCTTCTCTGTGGTGGCCCTGACTCTCTGGAACCAGTTCCCCCCGGAGATTAGAACTTCCCCCACCCTCCTTGCCTTCCGTAAACTCCTTAAAATCCACCTTTGCCGCCAGGCATGGGGGAATTGAGATATCTCCCCCGGGCCTATACAATTTATGTATGGTATGTTTGTATGTATGTTTGATTAATAATGGGTTTTTTAAAATGGTTTAAATTATTAGATTTGTTATGAATTGTTCTATTGCTGTTGTGAGCCGCCTCGAGTCTATGGAGAGGGGCATCATACAAATCAAATAAACAAACAAACAAACAAACGTTAATCGCACTAAGACATTCAGGAGATCTGAGACCTTATTTGTCTCATTTCTCCCATCTTCCATGGGTGCAAAGGTTTCTGCAAGAGCTATTAGCAGATGGATACGATCTTGTATTATGGAGGCCTATAGAGTGAGTGGAACCCCCTTGCCAACTGGGGTCACGGCTCACTCTACTAGAAGCGCAGCTACTTCCACTGCTTGGACTACTCAGATTCCAATTGAGGACATTTGTAGTGCTGTGACCTGGTCAGCGCCCACAACGTTTATATGACATTATCGTTTGGACTCCTTTGTCTCAGCTGAAGCTGAATTTGGACGTAGAGTGTTGCAAGGGGTGTGTGGTTTGGCGCCCTTGGTCCAGCCTGTCCCGCCCTAATTCACTGGCTTGGGTATATCCTACATTGGACTCTCCGAAGCAGTGCAGTAGAGAAGAACCATTGAACTTACCTGAACGGTCTTCTCGATGCACTACAAGGAGAGTCCAAACCCTCCCGGCCTAATTTGGCCCAGGGGCGCAGGTTCTGGTTAGAGTGTACATTATTCAGTTGGTTTTACTGTTAATAAAGTTTGGCTGGTTTTACACTATTCCTTCGTTTTTTATTGACTGGCCTGGAAGGGCAGCTAGTGGGCGGGACGTAATTTTATATATGCTAATTTTTAACTCAGTCCCTGCCAATAAGGCTGAAGAATAACCCACGTTGGACTCTCCTTGCAGTGCATCGAGAAGACCGTTCAGGTAAGTTCAACGGTTCTTCTTGTTCACTTTCCTCATTTTATTAAACCACAATATAAAGATGACTTGGTAACACTTGTTATTAGAGCAACTAATTAGTTGCAGTCAGGCAATGCCAACGTTAAATTAAACAGATATATTTTCTATGTCATACCTCCATGCTATTGCCTTTACCCAAAGAATGAGACACATGTAGGTTATTCTTAGCCTTACAGGTACAGTATTTAAAAATAAATTTTCTTCAAGCTGAAGGTATGTACAAGTCATAATGAGGCTTTGTTACGTGCTGTCTTGTTGGCAAGGTTGGGTGATCAGCAAGAATCGAAAAGGTATTTATTAGCTGTTTCAAGGTAATCTAGGCATGTCTTCTTCCATCCTAATTGGGCCCTGCTTGGTCTTGTCTGTCACTGTTCTGCTATTTTGTACCTGAAGAGTTATTTATTAATTAATTAGATTTGTATGCCATCCCTCTCCGTAGACTCAGGGAGTTAGATATAATGGCACATGAAACACAATACAATTAAAAATATTTGGTGGGGTTTGAATGGTGTAACAATGAAATTGCAAAACAGGCTGAAGTAACATAACATTAGGGACCTACTTCTCCTGAGTAAAAGCTGGAGGAATGTGGAATTAACATATTAAAAAGAGAGAAAGATTTTGCATACAAATGTTGCTTGTGATTCTGCTTCATTGTGGCTTTGTAATTTATTTATTGTTACATTTTAAAGTTAAATTTGTATAGGAAGGAGCCTAGAGATGATGATGAATCATATAGACATTTCTTCTGCTCTGTTGTCATGTGGTTGTTTGTCAGTTGTATAAATTAGACTAGACTTAGAAATTGACACTTTGAGGCCCAAAGCTACTTTTAACAGGATGTTGCAGATTCTGAATTTCTTCCCTTCCTCTGTCTTTAATCTTCATATGAATAAGGTGAGAGGAGGCTCTTCAGAGCCTTTTCAAAAATATTAATTAAAAAATACTTCACAGGTTTTTTTCCCTATGCCACGTTTTTTCCCACGTTTTTGTCATATGTCATCGCCAAACTTTCGTCTGCTTTTAATAAATCTTTTTTAAAATAAACTTTAATAAATAAACATGGTGAGTAATAATCTAAATGGTTGCTAACACAATGGAAAATTGCAATTTAGGGGTTTAAAGTATTAAGTGAATGTTTGTGATGCTGTTCATAGCCAAAAATAGTGTATTTACTTCCGCATCTCTACTTCGCGGAAATTCGACTTTCGCGGGCGATCTCGGAACGCATCCACTGCGAAAAGTTTATGTTTATGTTTATGTTAATTTAGATTTGTATGCCGCCCCTCTCCGCAGACTCGGGGCGGCTCACAACAAAGTGAAAAAACAGTTTACAACAAATCTAAATTTCTACTAAAAACATTTAAAAAACCCCATTTTCTAAACACACATACATACACACATACCATTCGTAAATTGTATATGCCCGGGGGAGATGTCTCAGTTCCCCCATGCCTGACGACACAGGTGGGTCTTAAGGAGCTTACAAAAGGCAAGGAGAGTAGGTGCAGTTCTAATCTCCGGGGGGAGTTGGTTCCAGAGGGCCGGGGCCGCCATAGCGAAGGCTCTTCCCCTGGGGCCCGCCAACCGACATTGTTTAATTGACGGGACACGGAGAAGGCCCACTCTGTGGGACCTAATCGGTCGCTGGGATTCGTGCGGCAGCAGGTGGTCTCGGAGATATTCTGGTCCAGTGCCATGAAGGGCTTTAAAGGTCATAACCAACACTTTGAATTGTGACCGGAAGTTGATTGGCAACCAATGCAGACTGCGGAGTGTTGGTGAAAAATGGGCATACCTAGGTAGGCCCATGACTGCTCTCGCAGCTGCATTTTGCACGATCTGAAGTTTCCGAACACTTTTCAAAGGTAGCCCCATGTAGAGAGCATTACAGTAGTCGAACCTTGAGGTGATGAGGGCATGAGTGACTGTGAGCAGTGAGTCCCTGTCCAGATAGGGTCGCAACTGGTGCACCAGGCGAACCTGGGCAAATGCCCCCCTCGCCACAGCTGAAAGATGGTTCTCTAGTGTGAGCTGTGGATCGAGGAGGACGCCCAAGTTGCGGACCTTCTCCGAGGGGGTCAATAATTCCCCCCCCCCAGGGTAATGGAAGGACAGATGGAGTTGTCCTTGGGAGGCAAAACCCACAGCCACTCCGTCTTATCCGGGTTGAGTTTGAGTCTGTTGACACCCATCCAGGCCCCAACAGCCTCCAGACACCGGCACATCACTTCCACAGCTTCATTGACTGGACATGGGGTGGAGATGTAGAGCTGGGTATCATCAGCGTACTGATGATACCTCACCCCATGCCCTTGGATGATCTCACTCAGCGGTTTCATATAGATATTAAATAGCAGGGGGGAGAGGACTGACCCCTGAGGCACCCCACAAGGGAGAGACCTCGGAGTCGACCTCTGACCCCCCACTAACACCGACTGCGACCGACCGGAGAGGTAGGAGGAGAACCACTGAAGAACAGTGCCTCCCACCCCCAACCCCTCCAGCCAGTGCAGAAGGATACCATGGTCGATGGTATCGAAAGCCGCTGAGAGGTCAGGAAGCACCAGGATAGAGGATAAACCCGTCCCGGGCCCGCCAGAGATCATCCATCAATGCGACCAAAGCAGTTTCCGTGCTGTAACCGGGCCTGAAACCCAACTGCTGGGGACCTAGATAATCGGCTTCTTCCAAGGATCGCTGGAGCTGGAGTGCCACCACCTTCTTGACAACCTTCCCCATGTTGTGAGCCGCCCCGAGTCTTCGGAGAGGGGCGACATACAAATCTAAGTAATAAATAAATAAATAAATAAATAAATAAATAAATAAATAAAGGGAAGGTTGGAGACTGGCCGGTAGTTATTAAGTACGGCTGGGTCCAGGGAAGGCTTCTTGAGGAGGGGGCGCACGAGCGCCTCTTTATAGGATGATGGAAAGGATCCCCTCCCCAAGGAAGCGTTGATAATCTCCTGGACCCAGCTCCGTGTCACCTCCCTGCTGGCCGAAACAAGCCAGGAGGGACACGGATCCAGTAAACAGGTGGCGGAACTCACAGTTCCAATGGCCTTGTCCACTTCATCAGGTGTCACCAGATCAAACTCTTCCCAGACAGATGGACAAGTACGGGCCCCAGTCATCTCAACTGACTCGTTGTCAGCCGACTCTGTTTTCCAATTGGAGTCAAGGTCCGCCCGGATCTGAGCGGTTTTATCAGTGAAAAACATGTTAAAATCCTCAGCACTACTCTGTAAGGGCTCCCCAACTCCCCTCTGATTAAGAAGGGAGCGGGTCACCCTAAACAGAGCGGCCGGGCGGGATTCCGCTGATGCAATCAAGGCGGCATGATACGTGCATCTTGCCACCTTGAGCGCCACTTTGTAAGTCTTAATAAAAGTTCTTACAAGTGTTCGATCAGATTCAGACTTACTCTTCCTCCATCGCTTCTCTAGACGTCTCTTCTGGCGTTTCAACTCCCGGAGCTCCTCATTGAACCATGGAGCTCTACGGGGTCTAGCGCCACGGAGAGGTCGCAAAGGTGCAATCCGATCAAGAGCCTCCGCTGCAGCCTTGTTCCAGGCTTCCGCAAGAGACTCCGCCGAACTGTGGACAAGTGCATCTGGAATAACCCCAAGCGCCGTCTGAAAGCCCTCTGGGTCCATCAGGCGCCTGGGGCGGAACATCTTAATTGGTTCCGCCTCCCTGCGGGGAAGGATTGGAGCCAGGAAGTAAAGCCGTAGTAGAAAATGGTCTGACCATGACAAAGGCAGTGCTTCTAAGCCCCTTAGTCTCAGACCATTACTCAGTTGCTCGGAGAGGAATACCATGTCAGGCGCGTGTCCTCCCTCGTGAGTCGGACCCTGAACTACTTGAGTCAGGTCCATAGCTGTCATGGTGGCCATGAACTCCTGTGCCAACCCAGAGGTTTCGCCGAGTGACGGCAGGTTGAAGTCCCCCAGGACAATAAGTCCGGGGAACTCCACCGCCAACCTGGCTACCTCCTCGAGTAGCACAGGCAGGGCTTTTGACACGCAGCTGGGAGGCAGGTACGTGAGAAATAAGCCCACCTGAACCCCTAAGTCCAACTTCATCAAGAGAGACTCGCAACCCGCAATTTCCGAAAAGTGAGGGAACATTGTACTGTGAAAAGTACAGGGGGGGAAATAACACACAAAAGAGTATTGTAAATGCATGAAAATAATAAAGAGATATGTCTAAAACTAATTTATACCAAACCATTCACTATGTCTCTCCATATTATTCTACCCTTTCAAAACAACCTTGTTTACACCACATTCCTACACTTTCATAATTTGCCTTTTCCTCTTCCTTCCTTCCTTCCTTCCTTCCTTCCTTCCTTCCATCCATCCATCCATCCATCCATCCTTTTTCCATAGTTTTTGGAAAATATGTGGGGTTTTTTTTCTTTTTCCTTTAACTGTTATTTGAAATTGGATGTTAAATGCAAATGTTGTTTGGGAGGGTGAAAGGCAAAATAAAATACAACGTATGTAGAAAAATCAATAACTAATTCCATTTTTATTCAAATTCAATATAGTTGAACCAACTGTCCAACTGTTTCCCAAGGAACTTGAGATTGAAAAAGGAAATGTAAAGACACTGACATGTAGAGTGAATAAATTCTATCCTGATTCAATTGTCATTCTTTGGCAAAAACATTCTCAGTACATGTTGGATAAAAGCATACTTGAGGAGGATATTTATACAGGAACTTCTGTGAGAAATGGTGATGGCACTTACAACGCCACCAGTAAACTGAGACTTCAACCATCTGCACAAGATCAAGGAAACGTCTATAGTTGTATTGCGAAGCTTAAGTCATTTGCCAGATATCCAGTCTCCAATGTAACTTTAACAGTAACAGGTACTCTTTATGAAAAAATTAACATCTCTTTTGCTTTGCAACAGAAATGTTGGGCTCAATTGTGGTTGTAGGTTGAGGACGAACTGTACTTAAAAGTATTATATTACATAAATTATCCTCTTGACTTCTCAGCAGGGTTGATCTCAGTGGTGTACAACTTTTGCCTATAAATTTACAGTCTGAGGTAGAATCATATGCCCCTTCACCAAATAATTATGAAAATGTCTACAATATTTTATCTAAAAAGGAAGTGTTTATGAAAAAATGAGATAAGTAATAGATGAGAAATAGAAAGATAAAGTAAAGTGCATTGGAACAACAAGGCCTAGAATTCCAAGGTGGTTTGACTATTTTTCCACATGACCTCAAATTGTTCATGATGATAAAACATTCCACAAAATAAAACTTAAAGCATAGAGCATTAATAGGCAATAAAATGGCATCTGTGCTTCAGAGTAAGGAAATATTTATTATTTAGTACATTATTGGGGGCAACCCCCACCCCCAAATATATTGTATGCACTGATAGGCTTGTGGTGGCTGACTAGAATTGGTCCACATCTCATAAATTCTAGACATATTTTAAGATCCTGCTTTTAAAATCTACTGATGAAATATGAGATTAGATTATGCCCCAGACTCAACTAGATTGTGCTATTAGATGGTGCAATAATTTATTTTCATAACTTAATCCAGGGGTGACAAACTTGATTTCATTGGGGGCCACATCATGGTTGTGTTTGACTTCGGGGGGTTGAGATGGACGTGGCCAGCTTGACATCACTCATGTTGGGGATGCGTGTGGTGGCCCAAGCACTCTGCTAGTGAAAACAGGCTCCTGGGCATCTTTTTCAGTTGCAATAGCCTCCTGCAAAACTCTGCCAGTGAAAATGGAGCTTAGGAGGGCTGCTCAAGGGGGGGCATCCATTTTTACCCGCAGAGGCACTGTGATCCAGTCCTTCACTGTTTCCAGGCAGCCCTGCAGGCCAGATTTAAGCACCCCGTGGCCCGAATCCAGCACCTGGGCCTCAAGTTTGACACCCCTGACTTAGTATTTTGCTTATGACAGTCTACCCTGTTTCAGCATTATTTCTTATTATGTAATTACATGTAAAATGCTTGCTTATTAAAAGCAACAAGAGCAATAAATATTTTGAGTTTATCAGAAACAACATAATTTCTTTTCTTATTGTCTTTCTACAGAACCGAACTCAACTACTGGATTAATAATTGGGCTGGTTTTAGGTTTCCTTCTGATTTTTTCCCCTATAGTTGGATCATTTCTGTACATTCACTTTTTAAAGAAATGTAAGTCATTCTAAATATGTCTTTATCAGTACTGTTATTTGTCTATAAAATTGCAGCCAAAATTTCCATTTGTGAAAGTTAATTTTAAAGTATCATTATTGGAAAATTCTCAGAGCCACACAGAGGCAAAGACCAATAGAGGAAAATGGAAAATAGACTAAATATGTTGCATTTATTAAATTACAGGTAGTCATCGTTTAGTGATCACATTTGGGTCTGGTAACTCAGCCATTAAGTGAAGCATTCACTAAGTAAAATGGCATTTATGATCTTACTTTATCCTTCCTTTTACTTTATAGATCTGTGAAGGTCATGTATGTAAGAACTGATTACAAAATTATTTTCTTACCAGCATTGTAACTGTGAACGATCACTAAACAAGGCTATTACTAAATCAAGATTTGCTATATAATCTTTTTAGACACCATTTTTCCAGAACAGCATTAAACTGTTGTCCAAAAGAAGTCCAATTATTAGCTGGAACAAGACTCTAGCACCTGTACAGAACACAAGTACAAAATCAGAGCAAATTTTGGCAGATGAGTAAACTTGCCGGTCTGGCCACTTGTGTGAACTCACCTTCACTCTGCTCCCTCTGTCCAGTATTAAAAAAGAATGATGGAGGGATGTCTGTTCTTGGTGAAAATGAAAATAAAGCCAGAGAACCCAACAATCAGATTTCTTAACTTCTCTCCCCATCTTTTGTCTCATTTATGAGCCAGAGTAGGGTTTAGTTATTGGAGCAGGGCAAAGTGTCCCTGAATTTTTTGTTTGCCAATCTAAGAAATGCACACAGCAGTGAAATGCACTGGATAGATATGCATACTGTTTTTAATAATAGAATAATGCTTTGTAAAATGTTGAAAGAATAATTCTAAAAAATTGATGCAACATTTCAAACAACAGGGTTTCTTTTTCCATTATTTTTTTCATAGATCCGCCATCTGTGGAAATGGTTGGAAGTGAGGAACTGAAGGATTTGGAAGAAACAGAGTTGCATTGCTTGATTTCACACTTTCGACCCAAGCCTTTGCAAATAGACCTCTTCTTAGTAACTGAACTTCAGAATCCAAAACAGAAAATAGCCTCTTGGTCTTCAACTGCCAGCTCCCCTTCTTCAAATGAAGTTGAAGAACCTACGGAAGATGATGAAAATATTCCTCTCCTTGGGAACATGGAGCACATATTTAAAGTTTATCCAGTGTTAAAATCAAAACCAATGAACTTTTATGACTTCCAGTGGAAAATCTGCATGAATCCAGATATACAGAAGCTGAAAAAATTTGAACTTTTATTAGAAGTTAAACATAAGGGCTTTCAGCATGGATTGTGTACTAAAAGAAAATCATATAAAGTCATAGGTAAGTGTGGATAATGGCAGAATACTAAATGATGTTGAAATTTTAAAGTTATTTCATGGTTTTCTTATGAGAACTGCTCTGTTTCAAATTGTATGGAAATAGAGGAGGCTTAGCTAATTTTGGTCCAGCCAGGATCCCAGAAGATACCTTTGACTACAATCCATGCATTGAATATTAATTGTGACGTGGCAACCCACTGTTCAATGTCTGGGTCCAATCCTGGCCACCACAAGTGGCTTCTAGCTAGACTTTTCATTCTCACTATCCCTGGATGACCCTTGTGAAGAATTTCCATTACTCTTTTTCTTAGGACTGGGGGAATAACCACTATTTCCCCTTAGGATTGATAGTTCCAATTGTGTTGGAGTGCTCTATTCAAGATTGATTTGTAGTCGGCGCACACTCTTATTGACCCATCTGGCTTAAGGGGGGTCATGATAGGGGTCTCCCAGGGCACATAATCTACTGGAACTAGGATTCCTTGGCCTATAAGTTTGTCTACTTGGGCGTCGAGCTTCGGGAGGAGTGGCAGGGGCACTCTGTAGGGTTTCAGTCTCAGTAGGGTTATTGTCGGGTCTAGGTTAAGATATTGGGGGCCCTTTGTACGTTCCCAACCCAGCAACGAAAATGTCTGGAAATTCCTTAAAGTTGGTACTGTTGACTTCCTGTATCTTATGGAGCCCCATTACCCTTATATACAACGGTCTCTTCCATTCCATCCCCAATAGTGTATTTCTAGTCCCATCAACCACAACCAATGACAACGTTAATACCTTATTCTTAAAAGTTATTGGTACCCCACTCTCCCTAATACCGGAATCCCATTTCCCTGGAAGTCCCGTATAATTGTGGAAATAGGATCTAATTGTTCTCTTTTTAAGTTTGGTATATACAGGGGGTGGACAATAAAATGGAAACACCTTGCAGCTCTTCCGTAGAATCCAGATTTGTGAAGCTCCCTTCGAACAGTTTTTGTGGAAACTGGGTTCTGTACATGTCTATTGAGCTCTGCAGTGATTTTAGGAGCTGCAGTCTAACAATTCGCTTTAGAGTCCGACGGTCTCTCTCAGACAACTTCGACCAGACCTGTGCTTAGCTGAGGACGTTTTCCCTTCTCTTTCAAAAGCAGCCAATACTTTTGAGACATTACCTCTTGAAATGCCAAACATTCGGGCACTTTCTGTTACACTAGGCCTGCCATTTGAGCACCAACCATTTGGTCTGAGAGGTCTGCCATTTCTAGAAGGTTATAACCAATTTCCTTAAATTTCTGTAAAAAAAAAAGGTAGTTTTAAAAAACATATCAAATAACAGAATTTTTTAAAAAATTCAAATATGTCAAGTTTTGATTGATTTGAACATGTTCAAACATTATGATGCCATTTTTTTGTCCACCCCTGTATATTTTTAGTTTGTGCCAGGGCATGATGCTGTATCTGTATGTCGTGTTTTTCAGTGTGGCCCATGAAACAGAATTTACTGGGTCTGGATCTGTTAATGTCTATGCCAGATCATAGATATGTGAGCCGCAGTGATTTAAGAAGTTGGCCCTTTGCCTATTGCTTTCGGCATTCTGAAGACCGGATATATCAAATTTCTCCATATACGTTTGCCAGCTGCCCTTCTCTGGATCGAAGAATTCAGGGGCTTTTGCGACCAATGAGGCTTCCATTGTTCTTTGTGCGTTGGTTCTCATCTCTCGTTGCCAGTTGTTAGATCAGAATAAGGCAATAGACACGTTGTAGCCTGATTCGTTTTATTAGGAATTGGCTGTAATGGTAACAAACTTACAACAGAACAAAAATGGTGCAGTGAAGTAAAAAGATGAAGGCACGCGGCTGTGTTGTCCTTTTTAAATTTTTTTCCTGTGGAGGCGTGGCTTGACAGCCCCTTGAATTTTCTGGCCGCGGCTTACCCAGTCTGTGGCCGGTATGCAAATCCAGTGTATCTACATAAAATTGGACTTGATCACCTTCTTTCAGAAGGAGTTTAGTGGCATCTTTTATTTTATTGAAAGCCAAAAGGTTTTATGATTAGCACAGTCCTCATATAAACCCCTTCCTCATAATATGAACTCACGGTTCTGAAACATGAAGCAAATCCATTTGTTCTTTAAAGACTTGAAGACAAAGATTCCATTGCTTCTTATTGTTCCTTCTCCTGGCTCAGGTGTCTGCAACCTTAAACACTCCTTCTCATCTCTCTCTTCTTTTTCTCTCTCCCTCTCTCCTTCCCCCTTTCCTTCCTCCCATCTCTTTCTTTTTTCTCTCCCTCTATTTCCCTCTCTCCCTCTCTCCCCCTCATCCTTCTCTCCCTCTTCATTTCTCTCTTTCTTTCTCTCAGTCTCCTCCCCCCAATCTCTGTGTCTGTTCTCACTCTCTCAAAAAGACATGCATGTTTGCCTTGGGGATTGTTGAATGGGAGTGTGTGCATGAGAGGAAGAGGAGGAGGAGATGGGAAGCCTCTGCTGTTCATTCCTCAGCAAACTTGGATTTCTAAAAGGAAGAAAGAAAAATGGGTAGTGAAAAGAACACAAGGTTTCTGAGTGAGCAAGAAAGAGCGACACACACACACACGGATGAGCGTCTTTGGTGAATCTGTCTCTTTATAATAATAATAATTAATAATAATTTATTAGATTTGTATGCCGCCCCTCTCCGAAGAGACTTTATCCTCTACTCTCTCTGCCTGACTGGTGGGAAATGGTGGGCAGCTATAACCGGATCTTCTATCAGCCTCAGAGAGAGAGGGAGAGGAAGAGGGGAGAGAGAGAGAGAGAGAGAGAGTTGCCAGGGATGTTTGTGGCAGGGAAAGAGCTCCCAAAGGAGGAGGGGATCCAGTCTCCCTTATTGTTAAGCATGCTAGCTTTCGCTGTGCAAGGCACTTGAAGAACAATAGGCAGGCACAGAAGCTGGTGCTTGCCCGCAACTCTTTGGACTCTTCCAGACCCAGCTTGGTTGGGTGGGGGAAGCAGCCCTGACGCCTCTGCTCCCCCCTCAGGGCCCCAGACATCGCTGCTCGGGGAAGGCAAGGAAAAGAAAGGGATAATTGAGTGTGTCTCCCTCTCCTGTCATTTGCGGGCACTGCGATGAGCTTTACAAGCCCTGTGGGCTGGAAGATGAAGCTGATGGCACTCACTCTCTCCCCCAGCCCACATCTTCACCCAAACTCTCCACAGAACAGCATCTGGGGCAGCCAGGGATCACATGATTGCACTGCCAGCATCGCCTCATCAGCTGTCCCTCACCCGCCCACCCGTGCCTTTCAGCTTTATCTTAGCAGGGAGCAGACCCCCATGAGCTGGAAGATAACAGCAATGGCAGAATGGAGGCGGGGCTTAACCACTACTGTGGGTGGGCCAGATAGAATGTGTGGGTAGGCAATATCTGTCCCACGGGCCATAGTCTTGTAAGTGTGCTTTGTACGTTTTGGCCTCCAGCCCCCTAATCATTTTTATTGCTCTTCTCTGAACTCTTTCCAGAGTCGCGACATCTTTTTTGTATTGTAGTGGCCAGAATTGGATGCAGTATTTCAAGTGTGGTCTTACTTTGTAAGGCAGTACAAGGATTACATTAATAAAGGGACAGAATCAAGATCCCACGACACTCTGGTACTAGTATCAGATCTGAATACTGATAGAGATCCAGATCAGATACATTTCCTAACATTGAGCAACTGAAGATTATTGGAAAAATATTGTGGGTGATTTTCAGTTTAGTTTGCACACAGTAAATTCCAGGCAATCTCTTTACAGTGATCCCCCGGGTATTGCGAGCCCGATCATTGCGAAATGGCTATATGGCGATTTTTGAACCCAGAAGTAAAAACACCATCTGCGCATGCGCGCCCTTTTTTTCTATGGGCACGCATGCGTAGATGGCGTCAGGCAGATCAGCTGCTGGGCGGCTTCCCTGGGTCTTCTCCCTCTTTCTGGCGGGAGGGCGAAGCCCCCCCAGCACCCGTTCGCCCGCCCTTCGCCCGGCCACCCGCCCTTCGCCGCTCGCCCGCCCTTCGCCCGGCCACCCGCCCTTCACCCGCCCTTCGCCCGGCTCGCCCGCCGTTCGCCGCTCGCCCGCCCTTCGCCCGGCCACCCGCCATTCGCCCGCCCTTCGCCCGGCTCGCCCGCCGTTCGCCGCTCGCCCACCCTTCGCCCAGCCACCCGCCGTTCGCTCGCTGCTCGCCCGGCCACCCGGGTTCGTTTGGCTTTGGGACATGCCGGCGGCGGCGTTTTAAAACAGCCGCGCGGCTTCCCAACTGAGTCCCGAAGTCAAAGGCGAACTTCGGGACTCAGTTGGGAAGCCGTGCGGCTGTTTTAAAACGTCGCCGCCGGCATGTCCCGAAGCCAAACGAACCCGGGTGGCCGGGCGAGCAGCGAGCGGACGGCGGGTGGCCGCCGAAGGGCGGGCGAGCGGCGGGCGCTGTAGCAGCGAGGAGTTTGCGTGGGTGGGGGGGAAACCCCAATCTTCGGCTCCTCGCTGCTGGGAAGTAAAAACACCATCTGCGCATGCGCAGATGGTGTTTTTACTTCCGCAGCGCTACTTCACGCAAAACCGATCATTGCGAGGGGTCCTGGAACGGAACCCTCGCAATGATC
The DNA here is from genome assembly GCF_031021105.1 of Erythrolamprus reginae. Taxonomy (NCBI): domain Eukaryota; kingdom Metazoa; phylum Chordata; class Lepidosauria; order Squamata; family Dipsadidae; genus Erythrolamprus; species Erythrolamprus reginae. The sequence continues at coordinate 126,060,460 of NC_091950.1, forward strand.
GGGGGATCACTCAGTGATCCCTCGAGTTTCGCGATCTCGATCTTTGCGAAACGCTATATCGCGATTTTTCCACCCGATGACGTCACTCCCTTCCTTTCTCATCTTTCTTTCTCTCTCTCTTTCTCTATCTTGCTTCTTCCTCTCTCACACTCTCTTCCTCCCTCTCTCATCTCTTTCTTTCCTTCTCTCTCTTTCTCTATCTCTCCCCCTCTTGCTCTTGAGCGGCGGGCGGCACCCCGGCGTGGGCAACGGGGAAACCCCATCTTCGGCTCCTCGCTGCTACTGCGCTGCCGAGCAGATCAGCTGCGGCGGGCGGACAAGCGGACAAGCGGCGGACAAGCGGCGGGCCGGACAAGCGGCGGCCGGACAAGCGGCGGCCGGACAAGCGGCGGCCGGACAAGCGGCGGCCGGACAAGCGGAAAAGCGGCAGCCAAGCGGCGGAAAAGCGGCGGCCGGACAAGCCGAAAAGCGGCGGCGGAAAAGCGGCGGCCGGACAAGCGGCGGAAAAGCGGCGGCCAGACAAGCAGACAAGCGGCGGACAAGCGGCGGCCGGACAAGCGGACAAGTGGCAGACAAGCGGGCAGGCAGGCAGCTCCTCAGCTGCTGGGTCTTCCCAGCTGCGGATGTAAAAACACCATCTGCGCATGCGCGGCCATGGAAAAAGGGGCACGCATGCACAGATGGTGTTTTTACTTCCGCACCACTACATCCTGAAAAATCGATTATCGCGAGGGGTCTTGGAACGGAACTCTCGCGATAATAGAGGGATCACTGTATTCCTATAAACTGTCTAAAGTCATATCCATAATAGTCAGAATAACAATCCAAATATTATCAGGTACATAGTCTTTCTTACCAGTTGTCTTTGTCATAATCAACACAAACATATAATGAAAATAATGTTCTTCGGGTAATGTGCACGAATGCTCGAAGCTTGAGCAACAAGCTCTGTGAGTTAATGGCCATAATATCTAGAGATAATTTGGATCTGGTTGCCATAACTGAGACATGGTTTAAGGATTCTAATGAATGGGAAATATCCATACCAGGATATACATTGTATAGGAAGGATAGAATAGAGAGAAGGGGAGGTGGAGTAGCCATTTATATTAAGGAAAGTCTAAAAACAACACTAATTCAAAATACATGTAAAGATCTGGAGAGTCTCTGGATTAGCATGCAAAATAAAGAAGGTTCTGTCATTAGAATTGGGGTGGTCTATAGGCCTCCAGGGCAATCTGAGGACTATGACAACAAAATGGTGGATGAAATTACCCATATGGCAGTCAAGGGAGATATTGTGGTTATGGGTGATTTCAACATGCAAGGTAGGAGCCCCTTTGGGGTGGCGGCGGCGCGGCGTTGGTAATTGGAATTTGGAAACGAGGCTTTTGGGCGGCAGGGCGTTCGCCTCATCCGGGCCCTGGCCGGCACGCGCGGCATGAGTTGGGCGTCCCTGCTTTCCACCACCACCCATAGGCATATCTGCTGCTATACTTGATGCAGTGTTCCCTGTAGGCTGTGCGCGTGAGCGCGCGCGCACCCCAAAATACTGCCCCGCATGCCCTTTTCCATGGGCATGCAGTCCCCATCCCCCTGCCAGCCCGCGGGGGGCGGGGGCGGGGAGGCACCGGCAGTAGAAGGCGCTGCCCCCGTCTGATCCGCTCCCTCTCCTCCTCTTCCTGCCTGCTTCAGCCTTGCATTGCTCCACCCCGCTTTGTCCTGCCTGTCATCATCCGTTGTGTTTTTGGGGGAGAGTGGCGGGAAAGCCAGGAAAGCCGGGTTTCTTTCCTGCACCTCTTTCCGGGGGGGGGGAGTGGCCTCCTCCCCCCCCACAGGAAAGAGTTGCAAGAAAGCAGCGTGTTTAAAAGGCGCACTGCTTTCACGGAAAGCAAACCCGGCTTTCCTGGCCGGCACAGGGCTTTCCTGACGCTCTCCCCTTAAAACACAACGGAGGTCCAGGATGACAGGTGAAGCGGGGTGGAGCAACGCAAGGCTCAAGCCAAGCTGGTGGCGGAAGACCTCCGTTGTGTTTTTGGCTGAGGGGGGGCAGGAGGACCTTCCTGGCTTTCCTGGGCAGCTGGCAGCCTGGCTTGAGCCTTTTGCCGGTCAGCAAAGCCGGAGACGTGGAGAGAAAGGAAAGAGAGGGAGGAAAAGAGGAGAGGAAAGAAGGAGGGAGGGAAGGGAGAGAAAAGTGAACAAGAGGGAGAGAGGAAGGAAGGAAGAGATAAATATAAAGGGAGAGAGGGAGAAAGAGAGGGAGGGGAAGAGGGGAAGGAAGGAAAAGAGGGAGAGAAAGAGAAAAAAGTGGAAGAGAGAAGGAAAGAAAGAGAGAGAGAAAGAAAGAGAGAAGATAGGAAGGAAAAGAGAATGAGAGAGGGAAAGAAAGAGTGAGAGAGGAGAGAGGAAGGAAGAGAGTGAGAGAGAGGAAGAAAGCAAGAGAGAAAGAGAGAAAGAAAGAAAGAAAGAGATGAGAGAGGAAGGTAGATATTGAGAGAGAGGAAGAAAGTTTAAGTTTAAGTTTAATCAGATTTGTATGCCGCCCCTCTCCGGAGACTCGGGGCGGCTCACAGCAATAGCAATACAATATAAGACAAATCCAATATTTAAATTAATTTAAAAAACACCACAAATTAAAACCAATCATACACACTAGCGTACCATGCATAAATTTTATAAGCCTAGGGGGAGGGAACATGTCAATTCCCCCATGCCTGATGACAGAGGTGGGTTTTAAGGAGCTTACGAAAGGCTAGGAGGGTGGGGGCAACTCTGATATCTGGGGGGAGTTGGTTCCAAAGGGTCGGGGCCACCACAGAGAAGGCTCTTCCCCTGGGTCCCGCCAAACGACATTGTTTAGTTGACGGGACCCGGAGAAGGCCAACTCTGTGGGACCTGACTGGTCGCTGGGATTCGTGCGGCAGAAGGCGGTCCCAGAGATATTCTGGTCCAGTGCCATGAAGGGCTTTATAGGTCATAACCAACACTTTGAATTGTGACCGGAAACTGATCGGCAACCAATGCAGACTGCGGAGTGTTGGTGTGACATGGGCAAATTTAGGAAAGCCCATGATAGCTCTCGCAGCTGCATTCTGCACAATCTGAAGTTTCCGAACACTTTTCAAAGGTAGCCCCATGTAGAGAGCATTACAGTAGTTGAGCCTCGAGGTGATGAGGGCATGAGTGACTGTGAGCAGTGACTCCCGGTCCAAATAGGGCCGCAACTGGTGCACCAGGCGAACCTGGGCAAACGCCCCCCTTGTCACAGCTGAAAGATGTTTCTCTAATGTGAGCTGTGGATCGAGGAGGACGCCCAAGTTGCGAACCCTCTCTGAGGGGGTTAGTGACTCCCCCCCCAGGGTGATGGACGGACAGATGGAATTGTCCTTGGGAGGCAAAAGCCACAGCCACTCCGTCTTATCCGGGTTGAGCTTGAGTCTGTTGACACCCATCCAGATCCCAACAGCCTCCAGGCACCGGCACATCACTTCCACTGCTTCGCCAACTGGACAAGGGGTGGAGATGTAAAGCTGGGTATCATCTGCATACTGATGATACCTCACCCCATGCCCTTGGATGATCTCACCCAGCGGTTTCATGTAGATATTAAATAGTAGGGGGGAGAGGACCGACCCCTGAGGCACCCCACAAGGCAGTAACCTAGAGGTCGACCTCTGACCCCCCACTAACACCGACTGCGACCGACCAGAGAGGTAGGAAGAGAACCACTGAAGAACAGTGCCTCCCACTCCCAACCCCTCCAGCCGGCGCAGAAGGATACCATGGTCGATGGTATCGAAAACCGCTGAGAGGTCAAGAAGCACCAGGACAGAGGATAAACCCCTGTCCCGGGCCCGCCAGAGATCATCCATCAGCGCAACCAAAGCAGTGCTGTAGCCGGGCCTGAATCTTGACTGCTGAGGACCTAGATAATCGGCTTCTTCCAAGGACCGCTGGAGCTGGAGCGCCACCACCTTCTCAACAACCTTCCCCATAAAGAGAAGGTTGGAGACTGGTCGATAGTTATTGAGAATGGCTGGGTCCAGGGAAGGCTTCTTGAGGAGGGGGCACACAAGTGCCTCCTTGTAGGGATCCGGGAAGGACCCCCTCCCCAAAGAAGCGTTGACAATCTCCTGGACCCAGCTCCGTGTCACCTCCCTGCTGGCCGAAACCAGCCAGGAGGGACACGGATCCAGTAAACAGGTGGCGGAACTCACAGCTCCAATGGCCTTGTCCACTTCATCAGGTGTCACCAGATCAAACTCTTCCCAGACAGGTGGACAAATACGTGCCCCAGTCACCTCAACTGACTCGTTGTCAGTCAACTCTGTATTCCAATTAGAGTCGAGGTCCGCTCGGATCCGAGCGATTTTATCAGCAAAAAACGTGTTAAAATCCTCGGCACTACTCTGCAAGGGCTCCCCAACTCCCCCCTGATTAAGAAGGGAGCAGGTCACCCTAAACAGAGCGGCCGGGCGGGATTCCGCTGATGCAATCAAGGCGGAATGATATGCGCATCTTGCCGCCTTGAGCACCACTTTGTAAGTCTTAACATGTGCTCTTACAAGTATTCGATCGGATTCGGACTTACTCTTCCTCCATCGCTTCTCTAGACGTCTCTTCTGGCGTTTCAACTCCCGGAGCTCCTCATTGAACCATGGAGCTCTACAGGGTCTAGTGCCGCGGAGAGGTCGCAACGGCGCAATTCGGTCAAGAGCCTCCGCTGCAGCCTTGTTCCAGGCCTCAGCCAGAGACTCTGCCGAACTGTGTACGAATGTATCTGGAATAATCCCAAGCGCCTTCTGAAAGCCCTCTGGATCCATCAGGCATCTGGGGTGGAACAGCTTAATTAAGAAAGCAAGATAGAGAAAGAGAAAGAAAGAAAGAAAGAGAGATGAGAGAGGAAGGAAGAGAGTGAGAGAGGAAGAAAGCAAGATAGAGAAAGAGAAAGAGAAAGAAAGAAAGAGATGAGAGAGGAAGGAAGAGAGAGAGAGGAAGAAAGCAAGATAGAGAAAGAGAAAGAAAGAGATGAGAGGAAGGAAGAGAGAGAGAAATGATAGAATAAAGGGGAGAAAAAAAGAGAAATGAGAAAATGATTGAGGCAGAGAATGACAGGAAAGAGAGCGGTGACTCTTGATTTAAAACATATGGTAAAAGCACTTAAATAATAACAGAAAAAACCCCCAGCCCTCACCTGTTTTTATTAATAGTTTTGCTGGTTGTTTTAGTTTTAATAGTAATGGATTTTGGCTTTTTTTAATTATTAATTTCTTTTAATAAAAATGAAGGGATTTATTTATTTATTTATTGACATATTGACATATTGACATATTGATATATTGATATATTGATATATTGATATATTGATATATATATGCCGCCCAGTCCCAAGTTTTTTCTTATTTCCAGATTGCATTTCCTCTTGGTGAGGTTCCGCCCATTGCTTCTTGTACTACCTTCAGGTGGCATGGAGAATAAATAGATGCCATCTGCTCTGTGGCAGCCCTTTAAAGATTGGGAAACTACTATTATATTCCCCCTCAGTTTTCTATTTGTTGAGCTAAACATACTCGTTCTCTTAGCCCTTGGTCATAGGATTTAGCCTCTAGGCCAGGGGTGTCAAACTCAATTTCATTGAGGGCCACATCAGGGCTGTGTTTGACCTCAGAGGGCCGGGGGAGGCCCTGCCCAGGGTGTGTGGCCATGGTGGCATTGCACGGTATTTGGGGGCAGTAGTTTTAAAATGGCGGGGTGGGGGCAGACACTTAGGCTGTATGGGGTCCCAAAATTCCTGATTGCAGCCCTGAGTATAATAGTAAACTAGATGGACCATCAGTCTTCTATGTTTCTATGTTTCTAAGATATCAAGCCTAAACACATTTTAGCTGATATACATAACTACAAACAGTGAATAGCCATTAACAGTGAGTAGCCAGACAAAGAAAAACAGAGAGGGTGACTCAGAGAAATAAGCTATAATCTCTAGCTCCCTCTTGTGGCAGTCTGCAATATCTGCAGTCAATATATTGCCAATCCAACAGTTATGGACAGCGTCCTAACATACACCTTGCTTGTGTAAATAATCAGCTATGGAATAGCAGGCAAGGAAAAATAGTAAGAGATGTCATCAAAGCTTTGGAAGACTCATGAAATGGCTTTGAAGGCTCTTTACTAGTATCTGGGCATATCTCTGCACATCACATTTTTGCTGCTTGAACTGAAACCTTTTTGGTTTTCTTCCTAGCCTTACTAGTGCTTCATGAAATTCATTGTTCCACAAATGTGCCAAGATCAAATGAACTTCTCACACTTAGTTGCCAACTTCATTCTTATTTTCCGGAAACTCTGGAAGTCTGTTGGAATAATGACGATGGAATTCTAGAGAGTTCCTTTTCAACTTCACCCACAAAAGGTGATGATGGGCTTTACTCTTGTATCAGCAAGATCAACTATTGTCCTCAAGTGAAAGATTCTGGAAAGAGGTTCATCTGCAGAGCTAAGCTTGAAGGATCACAGGTATACAAAGAATCTTCGTGGCAGATGAATTCTGTGGGTAAGTGGAGCATAAAAACTACAATTTTGTTATTATCCTATATTGTATATTGCATATTTTTACTCTTAAGGGCTAAGGCAGTGATGGTGAACCTATGGCACGGGTGCCACAGATGGCACACGGAGCAATATCTGCTAGCACGTGAGCCATTGCCCTAGCTCAGCTCCAACATGCATGTATGTCCCGGCTAGCTGATTTTTGGCTCACACAGGCTCTGGGAGGGCATTTTTGGCTTCCAAAGGGCCTCCAGGGGGTGGGGGTGGGGTTTTTTTGGAGCATGGGAGGGCAAAACCCGAGTTTACTAGGTCCACCAGAAGTTGGGAAACAGAGCGTTTCCAGTCTCCAAAGGACCTCCGGGGGCTGGGGGAAGCTGTTTTTGCCCCACGCATTGAATTATGGGTATGGGCACTCGGGCATGCACGCTAGCACACACACATGCTCTTTTGGCATCCGAGGAAAACCAGGTTTGCCATCACTGGGCTAAGGTATAGGGTAGTTCAAGTAAAGTGCTGCTCCTTTTTGCAAAAATAAATAAATAAATAATCCTGTTCCTGATATAATTCCACTCTTTTAACAACTGATACTTCTAAACTTTTACTGCTGCTGTACTTTAATAGTCACAATCCCTTCAATCCCTTATATTTTACCTTGTTGCTCTGTCTTTCAATTATTCTCTTCCTACATTGCCACAAGGTTTGAATTCAATTAAATTTTTCTTTCTCAGAATAATATTCCCTACATCTAAGTAAGAATAAGACTCCTCTTACAATATATGTGTAAAAAATACATCTATCAATATTTAGGTTACAAAATTCCTTCCTTCCTTCCTTCCTTTCCCCCTATACAATTGGGCAGATGTTAGATTTCTGAAAGCTATAAACACCCACAGCAGAATTCTGAGCTATCACAAGGACCTACCTGGTAATAGAAGGGAAAGACATACATTCTCTCAAGATAGTGTTTGACTTTGGTATCTGAAATCAACTCAATTCTTTCATGCAATATTCTTCTGAAGCAGAAAGAGATATTACTGAGCAGGTTATTTTTTATGACTTATGGTGTGACTTTACTTCATTTGCCACTGCCAAATAGCTAGAATTTGGATGTGCAAAATGGGCAAATATATGCTAATAACATTAGTTGCATCTATATGCAGATTACAGGATCTCCTTTTTTAAAGTGTGTACATGTCCTCTTTCTGCAATGTTCCATAAATAACCAAAAATCTAATTCCTCACCAAATTAGAAATTTTCATCTGATATTATTTTATCATTGAGGCCATTTTCTATTTCATTTTTTTTCACCAGATTATATTCATTTGACACTTTATTGTGTTTGCATGATGACTTTAACACAGTTGTGTAAGCTAAACAGTTATGTGGAAAGAGAAGTTTGTGCTTTGACTTCACATCTCTGTATTGAATACTAACTCTGTCATTTGCTGTTGTGTTTTATTTACAGTTCTGACCCCCAAAATTTACAAAATTGAATGTAAGCCCCCTGTACCTGAGTGTGGGAAACCCCTCACACTGAGATGCTTATTGACAGAATACCATCCACCTGAGTGTGACATTTGTTGGACAAAGGGCTTTGAAAAGCTCACGGATGCTACAATTAAAACAGAGCCACCACAGTTGGACAGAGTATCAAAGTGGTACTCCAGGGCAAGTGAAATAACCTTTACACCCAGTGCAGAAGACCATGAAATGGACTTCTTTGTTGAAATACATCATTGCAACATAATTTTACGGAATGGGTATACAGTCCTGCTGAAAGGTGATTGCTATCATTGTTTCAAATAATCTATGTCCCTTGTAGTATCTATGGATATTCTCAGTCATCTAGGTCATGGTTGTCCAAAAGGTACTTTTTTCAACAGGCAACTGGGCTTTCTGGTTTTTCTTTGAACACATTTTGTTTTTCATTCAAGAAGCTTCTTCACTTCTGACAGGATGCTTGGAAATGGATTTATACTCCTTGCAGACAGTGGATTGTTAAGGTCACCTGGAGGTTTATCTGTATCATCAGAGTCACCTGACTGGTGCAAATAGGTGTGGAGCTGCCTTGGAACTGTTGAAATAACTTTGTTGTAGAAAGGAGATAGATGATGTCATATCCATCCCCCTCTGTCGAGAGAGGGCTGTTCAGTAAATAGCCTTTTTAAGTCTTCTTTCAAACTAGTGTTCCTCTCTGTCCAAAATATGTTGTCTTCAAATGAATGGCCTGTGTCTTTTAAATGCAGATGGACTGCTGAATCTAGTCCTGGTGTGTTTGTTCTCTTATGTTGTGCCATGCGTTTATGAAGTGTTTGTTTTGTTTCCCCAATGTACAACAACCACTTGTATAACTAAATCTTCTGTGCACAAAATCCAACCGTGCCTTCTGCAACTTCATAAATAACAAACTCAAGGACTTGAGATCCTTCCCATCATTAAAAAGACTGAACAACAAAGAATGCTACGATAAAACAGTCAAAGTTAACCTCTTCAACATGTTCTTTGGCTCAGTCTTTGTAAACAGCAACGGTTCATGCCCCAAATTCCCTGATGATTTAACCCAAATAGACTTCACTGAAGACAACATTGAAAAAGCATTGTGCAGCGTAAAACCTTCTCTGTCAATCGGACCTGATGCATTATGTGTATACTTCCTAAAAAAGCTCTTCATAGCCATAGGTGAACCACTAAGCATAATCTTTGAAAAATCTAATAGGACCTGTTCCAGTATTGGGTTCCTACCTGGACATGTGTGTGTAGTTTCAGTAGCAAAAATGGAGCTGCGCGCCCAGCTCCAGATGACCGGTGGGCGGGCACTTGCATCGGAGCAAGATTTGGCTTCTGTATATGCGCAGGAAGCAAAATTTTGTGAGAAGATGCATGACTACGAGAGATTTTGGTGATTTTTGGCAATATTTGCACAGAAGCAAAAAAATTGCTGAAATCATATGTGCCCATGTGTCTTCTCGCAAGATTTGCTAACTGTGCATGCTCAGAAGCCAAATCCCGCTCTGATGTGTGTGTGCACGCCTGTAACCCAGAACTGCATGCACATCAGCACCACTAGTAGAAGTAAGTTGCAACCCCCACCTGACCAATTCCCTACCAAACTTATGGTCACTAGCCATGGTCATCCCCATCTTCAAAAAGGGAGATCCCAGTCTAGTAGAAAACTACAGACCAATATCTCTATGCTGCATCGCATGCAAAGTCATGGAATCAATCATAAACCAATCCATTACCCTCCACCTAGAAACAACAACCTACTTTCAAACAAGCAATTCAGTTTCAGGAAAAAATTATCCTGCAATCTGCAACTACTACACTGCAAAAACATATGGACCTCAAAACCTGACCAGGACAAAACCATAGACGCAATTTACATAGACTTCTGTAAAGCCTTCGATTCAGTAGTTCATGATAAACTACTTCTGAAACTGAAATCCTGTGGCATCTTTGGACCCCTATATGACTGGATTACTGTGTTCCTGTCAAACAGATGACAAGTGGTTAAAATAGGGAGCACCCTATCTAATCCCATTCCTGTTAACAGTGGTATACCCCAAGGCAGCGTAATATGACCAACCATGACCTAGATGACTGTGAATCTCCATAGACAGTTGTTAAGGTAGTAACCTGATTGTTAAATCTGGATTTCCCATTAACTTTACTTGTCAAAAGGTCACAAAAACTGATCACATCACACTGGGATTCTGCAACTGTCATAAATAGGAACCAGTTGTCAAGATAGATAGATGACAGAGAGCAATAGCAATAGCACGTGGACAGTTATACTGCTTTACAGTGCTTTATAGCCCTCTCTTAAGTGATTTACAGAGTCAGCATATTGCCCCCAACAATCTGGGGCCTCATTTTACTGATCTCGTAAAGATGGAAGGCTGAGTCAATTTTGAGCCTGGTGAGATTTGAACTGCCAAACTACTGGCAACAGAAGTAGCTTGCAGTACTGCAGTCTAATTTCTGTACTACCACAGCTGTAGCAAGGAAGGAAGGAAGGAAGGAAGGAAAGATGACAGATAGATAGATAGATAGATAGATAGATAGATAGATAGATAGATAGATAGATTTATCAAATAGATGATAAATAGATAAACAAACTTTATGGTATTGTTACACATATTTAACTTCTAAGTTCATATCAATATACAATAACATGCCATCTATTAATGGGTGGAAACATACCAAATAGTGAGAAGCACTGATATCTTACTGCATGACCAACATATGTACACCAGAAGCAGGGAAACAGAAATAATTGCTATTTGCCTAAATCAATTGAGAGCTGATTTCATGTATTAGCACTGTTCTATGGGAAATAGTGTTGTTAATCATTTATAACAGCACAAGTTCTGGTTGAATGATGATTCCTTCTTTGTTGCGGTAACAATATAATGTTAACAATTATTCTTATCACATTTGATGCTCTGTATATTAGGGTATTGTTTGCATTTAACAGTGATTCCTTGTCTAATGTTGATTTCTCTGTTTTGTCACATTTATAGATTTTCCCAAACTTTCAAATATTGTTATTGAACCAAGTGATGCAGATTATGGAGAACGTGTAACTTTAACTTGTGATGTCACAGATTTCAATTCTAAAAAAATTGGTACTCAGTGGTTCCTGGGAGATAATTCAAAACTGAATGGTGTAATCACAGAGGATTTAACCATGATTTGTAAAGGAAGTTACAAATTAACTTCTATATTTGAATTTAAAGCTACTGCTTCAGTTTGTGATAAGGTCATTTGTTTCAAGGTGCACCATGCAAGTTTGACAAAACCTATTACAAGAGAAGTGTATGTAAAACTTCCAGGTATGTACCATTTTTAAAAAAATTAGTTTTGTTTCTGATGTTAATTGGTGAAGCTAGGTTCCTTTTATGCTTTTTAGGCTTTATTAAAAGGAATAGAATTTTAACAGGGGAGGAGTGTAGCACAGCCTCATTTCTTATAAGCTACCTTTGAAGAGTGTTCAGAGACTTCAGCTGGTTCAAAATGCAGCGGCGTGTGTAATAACGTGTATACCAAGGTATGCCCATATTACTCCAATTTTACGCGAGCTACATTGGTTTCCAGTTGGTCTCTGAACGCAATTCAAGGTGTTGGTTATTACCTTTAAAGCCCTAAATGGCTCAGGGCCAGACTATTTATGGGACTGCCTCCTCCCTCATACCTTGCTGCGGTCAATAAGGACTCACAGAGGGGGCCTTCTCCAGGTTTCATCCTCCAAACAATGTCGGTTAGTGGGGCCTTGGTGAAGAGCCTTTTCTGTGGTAGCTCCGACCCTTTGGAATCAACTGCCCCCAGAGATCCGCACTAAGACCTGGCTTTTCTGGCATGCCTGGAATTAGGTTGATTGTAAGTATGTATGGTTTTTTATGACGTTGCCGTTTTTATTGTATTGTTGATTTTATTACTAGATTTTAACTGTTTTTTATTGCTGTGGTATTTATTTCTGCTGTTAGCCACTCTGAGTCCATTTTGGAGTGAGCAGCATATATCTATGTCTATCTGTCTGTCTGTCGGTCTTGGCATATGTGGGTTTCTTCCCGTGTATGTTTCAGAGATTCCTGGCAACGTTTCGACAAGGTCCCACTCGTCATCTTTAGGCTGATGTTTTCAGCTTTATGCTCGGGCAAATGAAGTGTGATCTGAGCTGCCATCCCTCTATAAATACTGGTGGGTGGGTGTGGAGTGCTGGCTCAGCTGCTGTAGGCTGTGTTGAAACCTCCGGGTTAGTTGGTACTGGTAACACCTTGAGTAATTGATGCAATTGATGTATGCAGATTAGTTGAAGTTTACAGATTAGGTGTGACATCCTGAGTAGTTGTGGCAGTTGGAGCCTGCAGATTAGTCAGCTGTTTTTTGATGTCTGTGGTGTAACATCCTAGGTTTTGGTTTGGTTGCAAGTTTGTGGTCTGGTCATGTGTTTATGGTATGTGTCAGTTTGCTTTGTGTGTGTGTGTCAGAGGGGGGTGCAGCAGTTGGAGGCGCTGCTGGGGTTTGGCTTCTGGGTGGTGGTTGTATTTTGTCTGTAGGGTGGGTGTGGGTTTAGGTCTGGCGAGGGTGATTGGTGGTGGTGTCCTGTGTTGTTCTGGATCTGGTGTCAGTTTTTATGGCTGGGATATGTTTGTTGATGAAGGCTAGTTTCAAGATGTCCACAGTGGCCCAGATGTGACATCTCTGGAAACAGAGATGCTCAACATCACTCTGTGAATTTGTCTCATTTTCTTTGACCCTGCCACCTGGATCCCCTGGCTTTTTATCACATGTGGAAAAATATTTATGGGATAAGATTATCTTACTTACTAGTAAGATGATAGACAACCATTTCCAACCGCAATGGCACCCAAATAATGAAACATGATGACACAACACAACCCTTGTCCTTTCATACTCAAATTGCACATCCCAATACAAACCTACATTCTCCTTCCACTGCAGATGCCTATATTACTGTATGTAATACTGTTACTGAATTTCAATGAAGTGCTGGAAACACAAAGAAAACTGTAGAATAAGCCATAACAACATGTATATGTTTGTTTTTACTTCCTGCATATTTTTTGGTGTGGTCTTATTTAGCTTTATTTTGCCTTTGTATTTTTTCTTTTTTCCACAGTTCGTATTTTAATGTTTTTAATAAAATAAAAATTGAGACATCAACAACAAAAACAACAACAAAAACGTTTGCTATGTCCATCTTAAATGGTCAGTCATAGAGAAGGTTGCAGACATGATTTCCATTCTTTGGGTTTTGTTACAAATGGTGTAGAAAGTGTCTTCACTTTATGGTTGGTAAAAATTGTGCAGTTGGTCTTATGCCAAGTTCACATGCGATCGTTCCATTATGCAAGATTCCAGAGGATCAACCCTTAAAGTGTTTTCTTAAATTAAAAATTGTTCTTTCATTAATCATATTAAGCCAAGTCCTGGAAGCATACCGTGTTTCCCCGATAGTAAGACCCCCCCGATTGTAAGACATATGGGGGGTTTCAGGGGGGTCGGCTAATATAAGTCATACCCCGAAAGTAAGACATATGTCTTACTTTCGGGGAAACACGGTACGATATGCCGGAGAGCCGGAGAAGGGGGCGTCCGGACCCCCCCACCCCCAGCAGAAGCCAAGGGGGGGGGGTTTCCTTTCAAGCGACGTTGGGCGAAAGGGCGGGCAGCCAGCAGCAGAAGGCGAGAGGTGCCTCCTTCTCCGGCTCTCCGGCAGATCGAGCGCGCGAAGAGGCACCTCTCACCTTCCGCCGCTGCTGGCCGCCCTCTTTCGCCCAGCGTCGCTTCGGAAGCCGCCGAATGCCGTCAGGGGGGCGCTTGGTGACCGCCTCTCCGTTCGCCAAGTGCCGCTCGCCAAGCACCCCCCTGACGGCGTTCGGCGGCTTCCGAAGCGACGCTGGGCGAAAGAGGGCGGCCAGCAGTGGCGGAGGTGAGAGGTGCCTCTTCTATATGCCGGAGAGCTGGAGAAGGGGGCACCTCTCGCCTTCTGCTGCTGGCCGCCCGTCCTCTTTCGCCCAGCGCCGCTTGAAAGGACCCCCCTCCCTTGGCTTCTGCTGGGGGTGGGGGGGTCCGGACGCCCCCTTCTCCGGCTCTCCGGCATATCGCAGAAGCCAAGGGGGGGGGTCCTTTCAAGCGGCGCTGGGCGAAAGAGGGCGGGCGGCCAGCAGCGGCGGAAGGTGAGAGGTGCCACTTCGCGCGCTCGATCTGCCAGAGAAGGAGAAAGAAAGAGGTCGGGTTGTGTGAAAGAGGCCGGGGTTGGGGGAAGGGGAGACGTAAGATGTGTTGTTGTTTTTTTGCAACGCCGCTCAAAAGGTGCCTTGGCTGGAAGAGTAGCTGGTTTCCAGGGCATAAACTGGCTCGCTTCCGGGGATGGTAATGTAAGACATACCCCGAAAGTAAGACATAGTGGGGCTTTTGGGGGTAAAAAGAAAGTAAGACATGGCCTTACTATCGGGGAAACACGGTATTATTTACATTGTCATTTCTGCTCCATTGTTTTTCCTTCTCATTTAGACAAACGGCCTGTTTTGTCTGAAATAAAGGTGATTCCAGATCATCAGCATATCCTCCTTGAAATTTCTATATCACAATTTGCCCCTTGTGATGTACAAGTCAGATGGTATCACGGCTGGAGACAAATATCTGAAAATATCAATCCCAAGAATATTGAGATTGGAGAAGATCACTTATGTTACTTTGTTAGTAAAGTACACTTACATCCAAAAAACCTGGGCTCTGTGAAGACAATACGATGTGAAGTTAAACATTCAACATCTATTGAAGAAAAAAGCTTAACACTAAATGAAAAGGTAGGTTGGTTAGATTCATACATAAATAGTCTATTTATTGGAGTAGTATCCAGACCAGTGACTATTTTCCAAAAACTGAATAGTCAGTTGTCTCCCAATTGTTGTAATGAACCCAAAATTCTCACTAAATAATAACAATGGAAAGAGAAAACTGTAGTGTAAGCAGTGTTAGCTGTATAAAGAAAAGGGCTCTGTAGTGCTTATTAGTCACTCCATCATTAACATTACAGTATTCTGGTGAAGTCTCTAGTCCATAAATTTTTGTACCATGTTAATTTCTAACAATCAGAAGATTCTTAGTATGCTTGCTAGAATGGATTCTACTCAGAAGCAGTGGCATCTGCAATGATGCTCAAACCAATCCATACAGGGGCGGATTCCCATTACAGTGTTCCCTCGATTATCGCAGGGGATGCGTTCCGTCACCCTGAGTCTGTCAGGAGAGGGGTGGCTTATAAGAAAGAAAGAAAGAAAGAAAGAAAGAAAGAAAGAAAAAAGAAAGAAAGAAAGAGTGGATGGGTGGGTGGGTGGGTGGGTAGATAGATAGATAGATAGATAGATAGATAGATAGATAGATAGATAGATAGATAGATAGATAGATAGATAGATAGATAGATAGATAGATTTTAGACTTGGTTTGGCACAGAGAATTCCTTTTCTGGAAAGGTACCACCTGGGCTTTCAATATAGTCACAGCTGCTACCCCAGAGCAGAAGCAATGAGTCCAATGGCTAGAGTTGATTTCAGAGACCTCAGCTGTGTGGTTGAGCCAAGATAGGAATTCTTGAAGGCATTAGTTTGTGGCAAGAAGAGGAGCAAAACACAATTATTTTCCCACTGTTATTGCATCTGCAGTGAGCTGTCCAGCCACCTGACTTAGAATAGTTCAATCTTCCCTGGAGAAGGAAGAACCTACAAACATCTACAAAGGCCATTGCAACCATCTGTTGGATAAAATGTTTTGAATTCACTTTGAGTTAGACTTCAGCTGTGCAAGATCCTTGGACTGGGCTAATGTAGTTATATTGTGAAGAATTTGAACTTGCTGGATCACAGGAAATGGATAAAGTCTTCAGTACTGTAAGTGTAGCCAACTGTATACTAGATCCACGTTTACCTGGTTGGATTACGTCTTCCAAGTGGGGATATATAATTTTTCCCAGCAACAATAAATGTTTTTATTACCTTTAAAATAATAGAAGTTTTAAAGAGGTGGTAGTCCATCCCCTCAGCAGGCTGAACTTTACTGGGTGGAGCAGTATTGGACAATCATAGTTTACATTCCTTTTACTCTTAATCCCAGTTCGATGACGTGTGGGCTACTGCTTGGACGGGGTGGGGGAACTCAGTGGGGTAGTGAAAATGGAGCTCTACCCCAGAGCACCCAATTTGCACTGAAAGATATTGAAAGAAAATGCAGGGCGTCCTGCCTAAGCCACGCACGCAGTGAGGTAGTAAAAATTTTGGTAGCCCTACAAATTTTATGTTACGTTTGTATTCTAGTAAAACCAGAGACAATTTATTGAAATAGCTCCTTTTAAGTTTTTTTATTTTTAACTGATTATTGTACTTTTTTGTATATACCATTTTTCAAATCATTTGAAAAGATATGAATATGTTTTGTTTACAGAATGCTATCAATTTAAAATTTTGAAAAAAATTGAAAAGTAATTATATTTGTACTTTAAAAAAATTAAAAAATTAAATTTATACATTTATTTAAAAATTGCCACTTTTGTCCTCCATTCTTTTTTAATGGGCAGTTTTATACTTGTTTCAAGTACAGGTCATTTAATTAAAATTGTAAACTCTGTAATACAGTGCAAGATTTTAAATAGGAAGTACCAGTCAAGTGTCAGTCCTGGAGGCCATCTTTTTCTTTGGAACTTCAGGGCTGCCACACTTAATGCTGTGGGAAACTGGGAGGGGGAGTGCATGGAGTTGTGGGGATATCTAGTCATAACAACATTTCTGTCTCTGAGAGCCAAGGACATTTGGCCTGCACTTGGAGTGGCATGACTGTGAGGCATCTCCAGTTGGGATGGTGGCTTGATTGGACTATGTGATGGACATGTGGGTGCAGGGGAAGGGACTTGGGCTTTTGGGTGGGGAAAACCTGGAATCTTTCAGATTCAGGTTTTCCCAGATGTGCCAATATGAC
Organism: Erythrolamprus reginae; assembly: GCF_031021105.1. NCBI lineage: Eukaryota > Metazoa > Chordata > Lepidosauria > Squamata > Dipsadidae > Erythrolamprus > Erythrolamprus reginae. The sequence goes on from NC_091950.1 coordinate 126,077,507, forward strand.
ATCTCTAATAAAATGGAGGAACTTCTAACTTTGGAGTCTTCTTTCATTGGGGGTGTTACTTGGAACCCGCACATTAACCCAATCTCCATTAAAACTTTAACTTGCTCCTTGATTTCTGGGGTGCTGTCCAGGGTACTGAGTCCTAAGCACTGACCCGACACCGGGCGGCATTAAGACTCGGAGAAGATGGAAGAGAGAATTGCAATCATAGAGAGACCACCAAGACTAGTTCAATGATCTACATCAAGTCCCTTCATCTGTGGTGAAGACAGCAGAGGCTGCCAAAGCAGAACACCAACATATAAAGCTAATCAAAATTCTGCAAATTATCTAATTAGAACAGGAATAGCAGATGCTTTTTATCAAGCATCCATCCCAGCCTTGCCGATCCAGCCATCTTACTTAAAAAACACACATAGAGGAGAGGGGTGGGGTCAATGGCCGCAGCAACATGGAGCTGCCCTCGCCCTCTTGAGGGCAGCTCTGAATCCCCACCGTCCGGGGGTCTCGGTTCTGCTGAACCAGGCCCGATCCTCCCCAAAGGGTAGGTGATGTAGGGGATGCTATCAGGTGCCTGCTAGGGGGTCGGCAAATCCCCACCAGGTGAACCAACCTGGTTTCACGCCGGTGGTGGTGCAAGGTCGACCAGGCTGCCATGCCTGTGCCAACACCAGCCACGGGAGACAATGCAACACAGGAGATTGAAGAAGAGCAATAATATCTGGGAAGAGAAGAAAACTATAAGCATTGTGCTGGAGAGGTTGGAGCGCTAAGACATTTGAAAAGGATATTTTGAATATTTTTTACAAACGGAAACAGAATGCCGGAAATGAGATATAGCGGAAGCGTGGAAATTTTAGCATAATTGCCCGATATATTTTCTCTTCTTTTTCGAAGAGTTTTAAAGGCTTAAAATATCAAACTTGAATCTGGGCTCTATTCGGATATTATTTGGATTATGTTTCTTCTTTGTTTCTCGAAACTATTTCCCTTTGTACTTAAGGAAGAGAGGTAAGCTTTGTGTATGGTCTGCCATCTTCTGGATCTGAGGAGACATTACATCGAGACTTGAGATTTGTATTTGTAAAAGAACACAACACATGGTTTCGGCTTTGGAAGGATCGGCTTTCATTGTTATGTACTTTCCCTTCAAGAATGATATCAGCATTGTTTTGGAACAGAGGAACTTTGAGAAGGAACTTTGCAGAGATGTGGTTACATAATTTGGCAAGAGAATAAAACTTTACATAGTGTTCTTTTTTCCCTCTATAAAAAAACAGATTGGAGCACAAAATAACAGCAGAAAGACTTAAAGAAAAAAAATTGAAAGGATGATAAATTACTATTACGTACAGAAATTAAGAATTTTAAATATATGAAAAGAAGTAATGATATAAGGATGTAAAGGATTTATAAATATATTAATTATGTTATAAGGATGTAGTGATATATATTTAGGTGGGGAACAAAGGTATCTTGCAGAAATAGGCTTACATAAGAGGATAAGAGAATAAATTTTTATATATTGTTTTCTTTTACATCAGAGATAGCTTGAAATTATGTTTGGAGTTAAATTTAGAAAAAGAACTATGGGGTGAAATATGTCTGACAATATATAACAGCAATTTTAAGGAAAAAGTTTTAAGGATGTTACAATATGGTTTCTTATAAGAATTAAAAATATAAGTATAAAAAGATGTAATGATATTAAGAGGCAATGAGGTAAAGATGATAATTCAACAGGTTTTTATAATAAGGGTTTTTAGTTGTTTTATTAAATTGGATTGTTACATGTTGTTTTTTATCAAAATCCAATAAATAAATAAAATAAATCATTGTTGTTAGCCACCCTGAGTCTGCGGAGAGGGGCGGCATACAAATCCAATAAATAATAATAATAATAATAATAATAATAATAATAATAATAATAATAATAATAAATTTAATTTTCAATTGATTTTGACTACAAAACATTATAATGTCAAAGGGTCTTCTTTTCTTTTCCTCACTATTTGGGTTTTCTCTATTTTTTCCACAATTTTCCCTTTTTTTAAAAAAAAATCCTTACCTTAAATTTTTTTCTTTTACTTTTTCCTTTCATAATTCCTTTATAAAGGAATTATTTTTAATTAGGTTTAGTAATTTGGTTAATTTGGCAAACCGGCGGCAAGGGAAGTTAGAACCCACCCCTGCACTGTGGTTTGTTCAAGAAACCGTGGTTAAAATAACCCACTGGTTAGAGCAGTGTTTCCCAACCTTGGCAACTTGAAGATATTTGGACTTCAACTCCCAGAATTCCCCAGCCAGCGAATGCTGGCTGGGGAATTCTGGGAGTTGAAGTTCAAATATCTTCAAGTTGCCAAGGTTGGGAAACACTGGGTTAGAGCAATGGGTGACTTCAGCACCCAATAAACCTGGTATTTTGACTTTTTTCTAAAGAAGTTTTCTTGAATTATAAGCTTCAAACAGTATAGGACAGTGATGGCAAACCTTTTAGGTTTGGGTTGCAGTTTGGGTGTGACATTTGTTCTGGTCAGTGGCTTGCCTAGATAGAACACCTTTGTTTCTCTGATCGCTTCTCTCTTTCAAGGCTGAAGGAAAGCAGTTGAGCTTTTCTAGTAGGAGCAAGGTGAGCAGCAGGTAACATGAATTATTGCTGCAATATTTCATAATGAGGGGGAAAAAATCCAGAATGGAAGGTAACAGACTGGGAATCCAATTACGTAAAATATCCATGTGGTGACTTCTGAGGAGAAATTATTTTTGCTTTGCTACCGAAAATAAATCTGTTTAATGTTTAATGAAGGAGTTGAGTCAAGTTTAAATTTAAACGTTTAATAAAGGAGGCAGGAGTTTAGGATTATTTTCCTCAACCTCCTTATTGAGGAGTGTGTGCTTGTTTATCCCACCTTAGTTATGACGTGACTCAGAAGTCCATCAAGAAACAGCTGCTGGAATGCCCCCTGTGTGGTGAGGGCTCCTCTGACTAGAGGCCATGTCTTGAGGACATGCCAAAGTGTTTACTCACTCCACTGCTTTGAGCAACTCTGCTCCTATTACACCAACTCTGGATTCTTTGCATTTGCACCCATGAAGCACCAAGGGACTGTCTAGCCTGTGGCCTTCTAATACGTGCTACCTTTAACAGAAGGAAAACATAAGCAAGAAAACTTACCTTACCGAGGCAAACAAACTCTGCATCTCACCTTTTATTTGTGTTAACGTTTTAGTCAATTCTTCCTCCCTCACAAACTTTCATCTGTTTCTCACATGGCTGTAATTGTGTCACCTAATTTGATGCAGAGGGCCGTTGGATCATGTGGTGATGCTCTCAATAACTACCTAGTAAATGAGGCACCGTGTTTGGTTCTTATGGTTCACACATCCCTGCAGCTTCTTTCAGGAGTTGTCCAATGATCAGGTTGGCCATGGTGAGAGAGCATCTCCTTCACAAAGATCTCTCCCAAACATGCATAAGAAGACAAGAGTGCCCACTGCAATTCTCTGCCTCGGAGCTCAGCCAGAAACTCACACACAATAACTAACAAGTGAGAACAACAGAGATGCTATTGTGTGAGATCCCTCTCCCACCTTTGTATTCAGTTCCAAGCATACAAGTTGTTATCTTAACAGCCTGTCAGGCCTCCCTATTAGGGGACATCAGCTGTGCTGAACTTCCAAATATGGGAGGGTTTCTGGATTCCTGCATGACAAACCAGGTACTTACATGTTTCAGGCTCAGCCTTATTCAGCCCAGGAGGAATAGCAATAGCAATAGCATTTAGACTTATATATCGCTTCACAGTGCTTTACAGCCCTTTCTAAGCAGTTTACAGAGTCAGCATATTGCCCCGAACAATCTGGGTCCCAATTTTACTGACCTTGGAAGGATGGAAGGATGAGTCAACATTGAGGCTACTGAGATTCTGCCAAACTGCTGGCAGCTGGTGGTCAGCAGAAGTAGCCTGCAGTACTGCACGCTAACCACTGCACCGCCGAAGCTCTTTTTAAGTTGATGCCTACCTAGTAAAGGAGACAGGAAGTTTCAACCATGCCTCCTTCTCCATTCCATGACGCTCTCTGGATATGTCAAACTGCTATCCCAACAATTCAATGTGCTCAGACTGGTGTGGAGTGATGAGAGAAGTGATCCAATCGGCCTGAATGATTTTAGGTTGGGGAAGGCTGATTTCAACATTAATGGATATGCTGTGCCAGATGTAACGATCTTTCTCCAGGCAAAACTGAATCAGCGGATGGTGCTGTCACTAAGAAAGAATGCTGGTCTAGATAGCGCCTCCTACACTCCAGATAGATTAGTTCTGTCCAAGTGGATACGCCTGATCATCTTCTTGGCACTGTTTTAGGTGTTAGATTTCTATATATAAAAAAGCACTGCTACAACCTTTTGCATTGCAAGACAGACTTGGAATAAAGTCTTAATGCAACACCCCGCAATCTTATGTGGTTTACTTTCAAGGGAATGGACGATTACCTCCCAAGGAATTATTTGTATTTTTAGGATTTAGGGGTGAAATGCTACCAGTTTGACCCAGTTCAGGCGTACCAGTAGCAGTGGCTAATGGTTGGTTTGGAGAACCGGTAGTGGTGACAGTGCAATGCTCTGTCCACCCACCCAGACATTGCCATTTTCTTGTTTTTAACTCCCTGTGCATGCACAAACTGTTCTTCGCTTGCACAAAGGGTGAAAAAGCATATGCGGTAGTGGCACACACACACGCAAAGCGCATGCTTCCAAACCAGTAGAGAAGCTAAGTAGATTCAAACCCTCATATTGTTCTGAACAGTTGAAAACTATTTTTGAAAAATTGTACATTTGCTTACTGAATATTGTTTCCTCACTGTCTTTTGGGCCTTGTTAATAACCCCTATTTTATTCCCAAAAAATCATAAACTGCAGAGTTTGAAAAAGGCAGACAAAGTTAAGATATACTGGAAAATGATAGAAAAAATGTTCAAAGAGATTGTACTACAAGAAATAGAAAAAACCCCAGAATTTTATTTGTTAGGCATAACTAAGCGGAATTATAAAAAAGATATTTTGTATTTAGCAGTCCATATTTTAACAGCGGCCAGGATAGTTTATGCACAAAATTGGAAGGGGGAAAATATCCCCCAAAAAGAAGAGGTAATAAAAAAAAATTTAGACTGTGCAGAGATGGATATGATGACAAGAAGGTTGAATGACCAAGAAGAATCTGAATTTTATACTATTTGGAATAAAGTTTATAAGTGGATAGATAAAAATAAAAATTGAACAATATGAGAAATGTATGAATACATCAAAATGATTTTATATTTTCTTTTTTATTAACTTAACTTTTATATTATTATAATGTTTGAACAATATTCTTTTTTTCATTTAGATTAATATGTTGACTTAATGTATTAAGAACATATTCTTTTTCTGTATTAAAAATTAATCTTCTAAGATGAGAGGGGTAACTGTAACCCTTATTATGTGTTAAATATTTGTATGTCTGTGTGTGAATTTAAAGAAAATTAATAAAGTTTTATTTATTTTTTAAATGAAAAGGGCAGATCATCTGTCTAAATCTCTGACCAGAGCAGAAATGCGTTATTATAGCATCCCAAAACTTTGAACCCCCAGCCTCCAATTAAGCAGAGCCCATCTCCCCCATTTCTAAACAACTTTTGCAGTGTTAAATATTACATTACTATTCACTTGGCATTAGGCCCTTACATTAATGGGACCTATTTAAATGTATTTGAATCTTAGCCATCTTTTAATATCCGTGGCCAGCCAAGATTATAATTTATAGCATGTGTATTGATTTTCTAATTGATTAACAAGGCATTAAGGTAAAAACAATTCCTCTGTTCTCTCGGAAATCTATTGTCTAGGAGTGAGGAATATTTTACCGCATCCATCTTGCTTCTCCAGATGGCAGGTGATTCCTGAATTTAGGGAATTCCAAATTCAGGTAATTAATAGGAGTTGACTTGGAGTCTACAGGAGCTTCGAATCTCGCATTTCTCAGCTAAGGAGAAATTATAGTTTAGATCCCTGCTAGGCACATGGTCTGTGGTGTCATATGGCCTTGGGGTGCTTAATTTTGGCCCATAGGGCCGACCTTGAAATAGCATAGGACCGCCCATGGTGCCTCTGCCAGCAAAAATGGAGCTGTGGCGGTTATGTACAGCACCCCTGGGCTCCATTTTTACTAGCAGAGGGCTGCAGGAGGCTGTCCAGGCCAAAAAACCAAGTGCAGGGGAACGTGCATGGCGGAGAGCTATCAAAAGGAAGATTATTATGAGAGTGAAGGAGGGTCTCAGGGAAGCCCTGCCTTAGTACTTGGCCACCACAGATGTACCCAACTTTGAACCAGACTTTCACTCTCAACCATAGTTTCAGAAATCCATTAAACCACATTGAACCAAGCTGGTAGATTACATTTATAAGGTTCACTAAAAAGATGTTAATCCTGAAGTGGATTGATTACATTGATCCAACATAAAATTTATATGTTATCTACATTCTGTGTAATGGTGTTAATATTTATTCATTATGTTTTCATATCTTTGGTCTCAGGAAATGTCTCCCAACAGTTTACAACATCTAACCAATAAAAGACACCATAATCAAACCAAAACTATACTGCTCAAAAAAATAAAGGGAACACTCAAATAACACATCATACATCTGAATGAATGAAATATTCTCATTGAATACTTTGTTCTGTACAAAGTTGAATGTACACAAGAGCATGTGAAGTTGTCAAACAGGGTTGCTTCCTAAGTGGACAGTTTGATTTCACAGATGTTTGATTTACTTGGAGTTATGTTGTGTTGTTTTTATTTTTTTGAGCAGTGCATTTCAAACAATTCAATTTAGATCAGATTTACCGGTAAGTTTTAGATTCAAGACAACCACAAGGATGAACTGATCTATACAAGCATTATTTCTGCTCTGTTTGTTGGACAGTTCTTATTTTGGAACTAAAGCCTCAAAGTTGTTAGGATTGCTAGTAGAACAGATATACAGTGGAACCCCGACATAAGAGCTGCTCTACTTAAGAGCAACTCGAGATAAGAGCTGGGAGGGGAGAGATATTTTTGTTCTACTTACAAGCCCAAATTCGAGATACAAGTGCCAAGGAGCTGTCTCCTGAAGCCAAACGCTAACTTCCGCGTTCGGCTTCAGGAGACAGCTGCGAAGCGGCGCGCGTGTTTTAAAAGGTTGCAGCCGGCCTGGGGGGCTCGGGGGGGTGCTTGCAGCTTTCTTTCTTGCTCTTTTTCTTTCTCTCTTTTACCTTCCCTTCCTCTATTTCTTCTTTTCTTTCTCCTTCCCACCTTCTTCCCTCCCTCCCTCCCTTCACTCATTCCTCTCTTACTCTCCCCTTTCATAAGTTTCCTTGCTTCCTTCCTCTGTTCCTGTCCCTTCCCCCTTTCTTTCTTTCTTTCTTTCTTGCTTTCTTTCTTGCTCTTTTTCTTTCTCTCTTTTACCTTCCCTTCCTCTATTTCTTCTTTTCTTTCTCCTTCCCACCTTCTTCCCTTCCTCCCTCCCTTCACTCATTCCTCTCTTACTCTCCCCTTTCACAAGTTTCCTTGCTTCCTTCCTCTGTTCCTGTCCCTTCCCTCTTTCTTTCCTTCCTTCCTTCCCACCCTCCGTCCATTCATTCACCCATTCCTCTCTTGATCGCTTAAAGCCGGTCCCTGGTGCAAAAAGGGTTGGGGACCTCTGTCCTACAGGATTGGGTGGCAGAGAAGTTGAACATATGTAAATTTAAAAGTTTAAGAAAGTTTACAAGTTAAGTGAAAGAAACTTCATTATTCATTTATATGTACATGTACATTTCTTCATTAAAAACATGTCTTTCTGCATAATTTAGACTAACTTTGTGAGTTTTTTGAGGGCTGGAACCAATTAAAATTATTTACATTAATTCCTATGGGGAAAAGTCGTTCGAGATAAGAGCTGCTCGACTTAAGAGCCCAGGTCCGGAACGAATTAAACTCGTATCTCGAGGTACCACTGTAGTTATAAAGGCATCCCATTGATAACAGTACAATGCTGTTTTGAATTTGAACTAATGTTGGGCCCATGTCAACCAAATCAGTTTTAATAGAGTGGGTGATAGCATTTCATCATTATCCACAGAACTGTCAACAGGGAAAAAAGCAAAACATTGTTTTCTGCTGACCAGGTGGATTAGGAAAAACTGAAGATTAGGAAAAAATATTGTGATTATGATGAAGACAATAATGGAGTCACAAAACAAGATATGGCATTCAAACAGAATCTCGGCAATCATTTGTAGGGAAGCTCTGAATGTCCTATCCCCTGGTGGGATAGAAATCCTCCAAACCATGTACATTTGATTATTGTATGTTTTGTTCTTATTCTGATTAAAAGAGAAAGGTTTAAGAATGGAAGAGCAGGCAGGAAAAAAAATGACCATCTTACATAGAACTGGAAGTATGGATGTGCATCCTAAATTTGTAAGCGATCAAACCATAATTTGAACGTATGTTAAAGAAAAATTAACTACCTTCTGCTGCACACCTCCCAGTGACCAATAAGAACCCTCAGAGTTGCCCTTCTCCGGGTCCCATCAGCCAATGTTGACTGGCAGGCTCTTTGTGGTGGCTCTGGCTCTATGGAATCAACTTCCTCCAGAGATTTGCATCCTCCCCACCTTACCAGCCTTCTGCAAAGCTGTAAGCTCTTCCAGCAGGCCTAGGGGATGTTGATTGAATGAGTTATTACCTAGATCCTCCATGAATGATGAATGATAGTGACAGCATGTGTGTTTTAGTAGGGTTCTTAATTAATGTTTTTATGTCATTTTTAAGAATTGTTTTTATATGTTGGAAGCCGCCTAGAGTCCTTCAGGAGTTGGGCGGCATATAAACACAGCTAATAAATAAATAAATATGTATGTTGAGTGAACAAATGCAATCACAATCTTAACTATAGAAGATCCCCTCATATAGGTTGGCAGAACATGTCAACCAAGATTCTCAGTCTTCTAAGTAGTGTTGCCTGAAAGTTTAGTCATCACAACAGGACTTATTTTCTTTTTGGGTTTGAAACGTTTTGCTGCTTATCCAAGTAGCTTCCTCAGTCTTTCATGGTAGAAATTTTGTGTAAAAAAATTGCCACATGAAAGCATGCAACAGATGTTGAACATGACAGTTCCTACGGCTTAGATGACAGTTAATGAAGGTTGAAGAGAAGGAAACCACCTGCTATATTATTTGAAGATACCATCTGATGCAGCAGCACCAAGAGCAGGTTAACAGAGTTTGAGTGACAATTCCGATTACTGTATTTGTTTTTGTTCTGGTAAAGGTGGAGCAGTAGTTTGAAACTCAAGCAAGCCTGGAATCAGACTTCAGAATCACCTCAGACAAAATGATGATTATCTCTGTCTAAAATGAAGCCTCCAGAGATTTCCATGTGCCAGCTCTTAGTCTAGGACAATGTTTCCCAACCTTGGCAACTTGAAGATATCTGGACTTCAACTCCCAGAATTCCCTAGTCAGCATTCGCTGGCTGGGCAATTCTGGGAGTTGAAGTCCAAAAATATCTTCAAGTTGCCAAGGTTGGGAAACACTGGTCTAGGAGACTTATTCTGGATGATGTTCATAGTCCCCAACTACACAACTTACAAAAAAATAAACAAAAACACAACCCTTTAGCTGTATAAGAAGGAGGTGTAATCTGGGGATGGCTTTGATATATTTCCTGGGTGGAAAGATAAAAAAAATACAGGCCTAAGAGTGAAAAGATTTTCCACGCATACCCGTTCTGTTCAGTTTTATTTCTGGATTGCTACTCTTCACACTTCATCTGCTCTAAAGCTTCCCAGAGTTTTTGGAATTGGACAACTGCCATGTAGCAGGAAATCTCTGAAGAGGATCCCGAAGTTACTTTTGTCTTTGAATCTTTTCCTCAGATATTATTTCTGAGGACCATCTATAGCTAATAAAGATTGAAACTTCATCTTCCTGACCTCAGGAATGACGGAGAAAAGATTTATGAAGGAAGCAGAGCTGGTTTTTCCAAAATAAACTCGAATGTTAGGACTTGTGACTTGCCTGTTTTCTTTCTTTTTTATATCACAAACAACTCCTGTGTCTAATTATACCTTTTAATAAAGGGTAAAATATATACCACCAGGATTGGCTAGTTAATTATTTAAACTTATTCAGCCTCTAGAATAAGGGGAGTTTGCTAGTAGAAATGTTCTTATTTTATGTGGTTTGAGATATGGAAAGGGAGCATGAGTTTAATTATCTACCTTTTATAAAATCCATTACATTAACCAATAATGTAAGTAATTCTATACAATTGTGTTCCGAAAGAAGTAGAATTAATATGTGGCCATTGCTAGAGCTTGGAATTCAAAAATAAAAGCACATCTATTACCTTTTGATTAAAGTTCTCAAATTCCTTAACCACAACAAACAAACCACAAAGTTGAGTATGAACCTACTATCTTTCCCTGAAAATAAGGCCATGTCTTTTTTTTTTAACCCTGACATAAGCACTTGGCCTTATTGTCATGCACTCAAAAGCCCGATTCAGCTTATTATCAGGGGATGTTTTATTTTGGAGAAAACAAGGTATTTAACAATAACTAAATAGAGGCATATTGTAGAAAGGATCAGCTGGGAAATTAAGAGTGCACATATCCCTAGAGCAAAAGGACACAAATGCAGAAATTGTAAACATGACATATAAATATAGTCAATTACACTAAACAACATGATCTTAATAGTACGCATTTTAGTATTTTTTAAATAAAATCACTTTTTATTTTGAGGTTATTGGTCTATAAAATTAACATGGTTTTGCCATTTTATTCCATGTTACAGACATTCCTGATTTACTGATGACATAAAAATATTGCCTGATGACATAAAAATATTACAAGTAAAAATTAAGGCATGCAATTTGTTAAATATATACATGCTAATTTAAATACATTAAGACTTTATCTTTGGAGTTCAATGCATATAGTATGCTGTTTAGTAAATAAAGTAACATCTTTTTAAAAAAATAACATCACCATGCCTAATCTTTAACTGCATACTTGCAATAAATTATGGAATTTAATGTCTCTAACTTTTGTACATCTTTTAGATTAATTACATTCCTGACCTATTCTGGTACATTGGTTAGTTGTCCCACCCCACCCCAATTTATCCTCATTCTGTACTAATTAATATAACATATATTTATTTTATTTCTAACATGCTTTCACTCCAAAGAGACAAGGCAGCGTAGATAGAACTCAGTGAGGTAGGTATGGCTACAGCAAAAGTCACTGGCCCAAGGTTAGCAGGGAGTTTCATGGTTGAGTAAAATTTGAATCTTGGTTCTCCCTCATCCAAGTCCAACACTACAACAATAAGACATTGCAAGGTTTTGTTTTGTTTTTTTTAAAAAACACCTGTCAGTTAAAATAAGTAAAATTTGATGCAAGCTTATTAAATGATGCCATTTGATAGAGATGGGAATTCCGTAAATTGTCAGCACTACTGCTTCTATTTGTCAATGAATATTATTGGAACTGGAAGTCAAAGCAAGTAGGCAGATCAAACTAGTTTCCTTAAAAAATGTCCATATTATTTTCAAATGTTATCCTTTTTTTAAAAAACTGGAAAGATCAGTTTTCGGTTATAATATTCAAACAGAAGAGTCTGCTTCTGCAGTTAAGTTACATAAAAGTGTCCCACATTAATTCAATATTATTCATATAAATAATATACAGCATTTAAGTAAAGAAAACATTGGGATAGCAGCAAGGGGTACCTATGACACTCTAAACCCGCTGAAGTTAAAATTCTATATTCATTGATCACTCTGAACTCAGTGGAACTTACTGTTGAGTAGATCTGGATAGGATTGTACTACTCAGAAATTTTTTTATTTTTTCCCCCTGACCACAACTGTATGCTTTCCCTTCTAATTATCTAATTTCTTTTTAAATTCCCCATATATCCCAACACAACATGTGGAATTAACTTTATTATATTGCATCCCATAAGCCAATATACCTCCTAATTCACTGGCAGCAAAAGAAAGCATGCAGTTATCATTTATGAATTGAATGGATACATTTATTCATTCAATATAGTATCGCCACATCAATGGGCACTCTTGCACCTGTTCTGTTCAAAAGTATAAATAGCTGATTACAGTATTAGTGCCTTTTCATTGTGTGAAAGGAAATAATTCAATCCCAAGCATAGAAAATAATTTCTCAAGAAAAAAAAGAGACATTAATCTTCTTGAGAGGCTTATCTATCTCAAGTGCAAATACAGTACCTAAGAAAGCTCAGTTTTCCTTACGTTACCCTGAGTCGCACCACTCACATTAAAAATAGTCCATATTCCGATGGAACCAACCTGAAAAAATGAAACAGAGGCTGCCTCCAAGTCTCTACTGCCTGCCATCCCAGGCAAGTCCACAGAGTTGTCATGAGGTCTCCTCAGATATGGTAAATTTGGGCTTTAACCTAACAGACCTTTTCCTGATGGTGCCTTTGGGTGACAAGGCAATAGTGTTCATGATACTCCGGTCTTCTTCCAGCTGTTTGGCTGTGCAGTTTGGTGTGGGCACCTTCACCGTGTTGCCAAACTTGGAATAGTCTACGGAGTACTGTCCATCCTCCTCCGTCACAATAGGCACAAACCTCTGGCCCCAAAGTATCTCATCGGCCAAGTAGGAGGTCCTGGCTTGGGTGGTGATGCCGGTGGTTTCCACCACCCCTTCCAGGATGACAATCACCTCCAGGTCCTCGTGGTGGGTGAAGCTGCTGGGGGCCACGTCGTAGAGGGGGCTATTCTTGTCTATGATGTGGTAGATGATGAGCGGGGAGACCAGGAAGATGCTGTTGCCCCCCACCGGGTTCTCCATCTGGATCTCGATCTGGTTGAGGGGCATCACCTCGCCCTCCTGGCTGGTGGTCTTCTTCACCACCTGCATGCGGATGGTGGCACTGATGATCATGCTCTTGCGCAGGTCACCCACCCGGAGCATGAAGCAGAGCTTCCCACCACGGAGGGCAACCACGGCGTGCTTGCTGAAGATTAGTGTCTCGGCGCGGTGGTGGGCCTGAGAGGTCTTCATGAAGATGCAGCCCAGCATGATGGCGTTGATGAGCAATCCCACGATGTTCTGCAGGATGAGGACCAGGATGGCCAGCGGGCACTCCTCGGTCACCATGCGGCCCCCGAAGCCTATGGTCACCTGCACCTCGATGGAGAAGAGGAAGGCGGAGGTGAAGGACTGGATGTCGGTCACGCAGGGCACGAAGTGGGCCGGCGGCTCCCGAGCCTCCAGACCGGCCGCCAGGCGGAGCCGCTGGGCGTTGTGGTCCAGGTCTCCGTGGGCAAAGGCGATGAGCCACCAGATCATGGCGAAGAGGAGCCAGCTGCACAGGAAGGTCATGGTGAAGATGATGAGCGTGTGAGGCCACTTGAGGTCCACCAGGGTGGTGAAGACGTCCTGTAGGAAGCGGCCCTGCTCCCGGATGTTCTTGTGCGCCACATTGCACGCCCCGTTCTTGCCCACGAACCGGGCCCGGCGCTCTCGGGACCGGTGGCGCGTGTGGTCCGGGACGTCCTCCGCCAGTCGGGTCAACACGTATTCCTCCGGGATGATCCCCTTCCTCGACAGCATGGTCGGCGCGGGTTACCCCCCCCCCTCCGCCGCCGCTTTCTCCGGCTACGGCCAGGTGCCTGCCACCGCCGCGAGGAGGGGGGAGGACGCCCAGGCAGCGGAGCCCCCCAAGGCCTCTCTCGCCGGCGCTGGCGCTGCCCTGGCCCCGGCTCCCCTCTCTCTCAGTCCCGGCGAGCGCCCGTCCGCTTCTCCCGCCCCCCCCCCCTCCGTCCTTTCCCTCAGCTGCGCACGCCAATCACCGCGCGCTTCGACTTTGGTGAGGCGGCGGCGGCCTTTCGTGACTTCGCTCCCTGACAGCTTCGGGCGACGAGCCAAACGAAAGGGGGTCGTCCGGCTTTCGGAGGAAACCCCCGCGCGAAGAGCCGGCAGGTGGCGGCGGCCGCCGCCCTCGCTCGACCGCCCGGTCTCTCAAGCCAGAGACAAATTAAGAGTCGGCAGGGGGCGCTCTCGTGCAGGGAAATCCCCGCGCGAAGGTGCAATCCCCCCCCCCCCCAATTCCGCCCCATGGCGTAGTGCCGGCTCGCCGCTAACAGTCGGGTGGGTTGGAGAAGGTTTTTCATTCTTCTCCTCAGAAGCAACTTCGGCGGCCGAACGTTACATGCATGGTCGAATAAAGGGAAGCGACTTAGAACTAAGGAGAAATTTCCTGACAGAACAATTAATCAGTGGAATGGCGTTTGCCTCCAGAAATTGTGACTGCTCCAACACTGGAGCCGTGAGATTGGACAATTATTTGACTGAAAGGGTATAGAGTTTCCTGCTTAAGCAGGGGGTTGGACTAGAAGACCTCCAAGGTCCCTTCCAACTCTTGTTATTCTATTCCATTCCATTCCATGTGTTTAATGTGTAAAGTTTCAGTTTGCAGAATCCTATCCTACCACCTCTCACAATGCTAGACAACAGAGTATCAACAGTAGAGACCTTCAAATTCCTAGGTTCTATCATATCTCAAGACCTAAAATGGTCACCTGACATCAATAATATCATCCAAAAAGCATAACAAAGAATGTTCTTTCTGTGCCAACTCAGGAAGCTCAAACTGCCCAATGAGCTGCTGATACAGTTCTACTTTATTTATAGGATTATTTATAGGATTATTTATTTATATTTATAAATTTATAGGACAATAAGAAGACATTTTGGAAAGAACACTCAAGTATCAAAGCTTCAGTGAAGATCAGGTTGGAGCAGTCAAAACATTTTGCCCGGTACTTTTTTTTTTCTGCCCAAAGCCCAATTTTTGGCTCAAAGCAACAGCTACCCAGATCACATTAGCCACCTTCTATAGAGGAATCATTGAGTCTGCATTCCTGACCATTCCCGTAGGAGCCCATCACTGCTTCTATCCTTTTTCTCTGCAATGGCCACCCTGTGAGATGGGTTGGGGTAGTTGAAGGATCCTAGAAACAGAGTGATTCTGGAAGAATACAGAATATTTATTCTTCACCCTTTGTTATCCTTCTGACAGCTGATGGGTTTTAAAATCAGCATCTTTTCCCCTTGGCCTTTCTACTGCTTGACAGAATCCTACTTTATATTTTTCTGTGCTAGGCAGCAGGTGAGTTTTGACAGGCCAAGCGTGTTCTCTCCCTCAGGCATGCAGAATGTCCCCCAACATGCGCCTGGTTCTTGACCAAGTTTAATATGGGATACAATGAAAATCTTTCTGTCACATTTAGGGCATAATGTACTATGCTGGCTGAGAAAAGTGTGTATAAATAGCATAGAAATTTGTGGTTGGACAACAGAGCATTCAGGATGAATGGCTCATGTGTCTATGGAAAATGAATGAACCTTGAAGAGAACTTAAAGAGGAAGGATAGATAAGACATTAAAGGATAGATAATCCTTTCATCCATTAAGGATAGATAATACAATAAAGGATCAGCTTCCAATCTTCTTTGAAACCAGTCAAATAAAATGGCTTCAAAGAAAATTGGAAGCTGGTCCTTTACTTTTTTTTCTTTTTTCTTTGCTGTTGTTCTTGTATGCTAATTTTTTACTATTGTATAGTATTTGTAATATAAATTATTTTTAAAAATGGATGAATCTTCTGTCCATATTAATGGCACCTTTCTACATACTTAGGAACTATAAAGGTTTGGATAGAATTTAAAATTGAAATACAAGTGTGAGGACTGATATTTAACATGCCATATGATTACCACTGGTCAATTATGCAAAATATTAATAAGCTGTAGAATGCATATTTGACAGTTATAATCTGTAGTTTTATCACATGAGCTAAATTGTTAATAGGAGCTAATTGTTCACTTTTTGGCATATCATGTCTGCTTCTGGGTACCAGATTTTGCATTACATATTCATTCAACTACTTTTGACAAGTAAAGTTTGTCTCAATAATTTGGAAAATTGTTTTATGTTAAAATTGTCTTATTATCCTGCCAACATGTACAGGTAGTCCTCAAACTTTGTACAGTAATTCAAAGTTACAAGGCACTGAAAAAAGTGACTTATGACCGGGGTGACGCAGCAGGTAGAGTGCGGTACTGCAAGCCACTGAAGCTGACTGTAGATCTGTAGGTCAGCGGTTCAAATCTCAACACCGGCTCAAGGTAGACTCAGCCTTCCATCCTTCCAAGGGGGGTAAAATGAGGATTGTGGGGGAAATATGCTGGCTCTGTTAAAAAGTGCTAACATGTTGTAAGCCACCCTGAATCTAATGAGAAGGGCGGCATAAAAAAATGAATTAATAAAATAAATAATAAATAATAAATCTTCATGATCATTGCAGCATCCTCATGATCACAAGATCAAAATTCAGAGTCTTGGCAACTGTTTTGTATTTATGACTGTTGCTGGGTCCCAAGGTTATGTGATCACCATTTGTGACCTTCTGACAAGCAAAATCAATAGGGCATCCAGATTCACTTAACAACTAATGTTACTAATTTAACAACTACAGTGATTCCCTTAAGAACTGTGGCAAGAAAGGTCGTAAAACTCACTTAACAAGTGTCTCACTTAGCAAGAGAAATTTTGGGCTTGATTGGGGTTGTAACTCAATGATTACTTGTATTCCATATCCATGTGACATGGAAATATATATAATGTATATGACTACAGATATAGTTACAGAATTATTTTGCTGGTGTAGTTTTTGCCTGTTAGAGATAGACATGGCTTAATGTAAGGTGTTAACTTTTAAAATCTGTCAGAACATTAATTTAAATATCATACAAACTTGATTATATTTATTTTTAAATTTTTGATCCATTATGAAAGTTTCATATAAATCGGGGGGGAGGGGAAAATTTATGTAACTCAATAGCTACTACTGGAAAAGTAAGATGCTCATACTTAAAAGGTAAAACAATTGTACTTTATTTCTCAAGAACTTGTAGACTAAGCTTTTTATTATTAAATTTTTTTTTTATTTACAGAAATTTTACATAATTAGAAAATTGATAATAAAAATGTCCTTTCAAATGGTTTAATCACATATATTGCATCTATTTGTCTGCTTGAACAAAAGAAGCAAACACACTGTCTTCTCTTTCCAGCAAAACTTCTGGTTTGTCATATTCCAGAATAACTCCTCTCTTCATGACAATAATCATATCAGCATTTAGAATAGTGTGCACGCGGTGCTGTAAGACAAACAGGTATGGTTAAAATTTTAATTGCAACATATAACTATTTCTGAAAGATACTAAGTCTTCTCCAATATCTTTCACATATTTTGGAATGCAGGCCCCATAACTGCCCAATATACTATTTTGGCTGAAAATATTTTGCACGCTGGCATTCAAGTTGTTATCACTTTGTTTCATCAAACTACATAATATACCCACTTCACAGAATCTTATACTAGCTTTGATTTAGAAATTTTAAAAGGCAGCCTTGTTTGTCATTGTTAAGGAACAAGATAATTTAATCTCTATAGTGTTATGTTAATTTTATTTTCATATTAATTTGCTTGTTGACTTTATATTATTTTATTGGCTGCATTGCTGGAAAGATATAAAATCAGTCAGCCATATTCCATTGCTGTTGTCCATTTACAGAAAATTATGGATAATTTGGTTTCTTATTGATTTGCAAATGTGTCTATATAAATTGCAATAAAATGGAAACTGCTTTTAAAGCAAGAAATAAATAGGCTCAGAGTTACAAATCAATAACATTTCAGCAGTAAAATATAATATACTTACTGCAATTGTCACTACTGTACGATCAGCAAAGGCAGTCATTACAACTTTCTGAAGAATGTTTTCCTACATTAAAGTAGATAACAAATGTTTATATTAATGAAATCCTTTATATTCATGGAAACACTGAGCAGTATTTTGATAATTAGTAAAGAATTTTGCCTCCATATAAAACCATTATGTATCAGGAACATTTGAATCCCTGAACTTACAGTTGCCATATCAATAGACGCTGTGGCTTCATCCATGATTAAGATACTTGTTTTCCGTACAAAAGCTCTGGCTAAGCAGAACAGCTGTCTTTGTCCTTGGCTGAAATTTTCTCCACCTTCTGTGACTATTGCATCTGATTAAAACAAATATTTAGAAATGGAAGGTTGCATGGAAACTCATGGATATCTTCCTTATACCAATTCATCACTCTAAGTGTCACTTTTTCATATGCAAGCATTACTTATATTATGCAATCCTGTATTCCTTAATACATTATTTCCATCTAATTTTCAAATGTATGTATTATGTTTCTCTGTCCCTTACATACATGCCCATACACAATTACACTATTTGTGCAGATACAGATCTCTTCTACCACACCTAACAGACACATGACTGAGATTACAAAAATCAGTTTTGCCTCCTTTGTTTTGTTTTTTTCCTATCCCTACAAGTATTTTTTAAATTTATGTCTTATAAAGGGAGAAATGACTCCAAACTTCAGCTGACTGGATAGGCTTGAAATGCAGTAATAGATATCTTACTTGAATGCTTCCTGCACCATTGGGGATACTGTTGTCCCATTGCATCATGGCAAATGCAATGGATAGAGCAGTGATAGTGAACCATTTTTTGGCTCAGTTGCCAATGCCACATTCATGCCCTACCCCCTGTGCATGTGCACAGCTCCTGCACTGTCTCCTGCACATGTGCACAGGCCTCACCTCCAGACTTCTGAACCCTAGGGACGGCAAAAAATGGCCAAACAGGCCAACCAGAAGTTCAGAAGTCTAGAGTTCAGGAGGTTTTCCTGGTCTGGGAAGAGCGAAAATGGTTGAAAAGAAGGTCGAATATAAGCTGGCCAGTGTACGCATGCACACTGGAGCTGAAATATGGCAATATTTCATGTGCCCACAGTAACATTTTAATTTAATGGCTGCTATTTATTCTTCATGGGTCTAAGCTTCAAGGAAGTCAGAGAGCCATTGCAGATATAATTGCTAGGATTCTGAGGAGAAGCAAAGGAGCACTGATCTTCAGGTTTGGCTACCTACAAGCTCACAGATCCAATTCATGATAATTGCCTATGAATTACCAGATGCAACTAAATGCATGGATCCTTGGGTATTTCACCCTTAAATGCTTTTAAGCCCTAGTATTTAAGAAGGGGAATGGCCTATGATGTAGTAAACTTGAGACAGGAACTTCTTGATGGCAGCTCTCTGACTATTGTAGAAAGTTAGCATTCACCCCTATCCTAGAAGAATGAAATATTTTGAGAAATATTAAAAAGGCAGAATATTATATTTCCCTAAAGGAGAAACATACTCTTGGAAAGTAGCCTGCATCTTTCTTAATAGCTCCAGCAGGACTGGGCCAGTCTATCTACAAAACAAAAGACCTTCAGCTCCAGGGTGATGGGATTAAGACATGACCTCTCAGGACATAATAGAACCAGCTCTCTACCATCTAGCAGCAGAGGCATGGCACAACAAGCTCCTTCACTGCATCACCCAGCAAGCTTCAACCAAGCCTGGGACTCAGACAATCTACAAAGTTAGCAGTGACCCCTACAGCAACCAATAGTTTTCACAGGAACAGGTAGTTCAAAGGCAAGGCCCAAGAGAGGGTATAAATAACCCACACTCTCCACTCCATGTGTTCAACTGCACTAGAACCATGTGCTTGAAGGTTCTGCTTCATTAAACCATCTTTCCAATCAGCTTCCATGTTTCCAGTGTCTTTCTCCCTATTTGGAACTGTTTTTCTTCCAACATTATGAAGCTTCTTCCTTTCAGAAACATAGTGCCTCCTCAAAAAGTAAACCTTCAGATAAAACCGAACAATGGTAATATGAGAATATAGCTTGATCACTTGACTGTATTACTTTGAAATTATGTCTACAGTATCAACCATTCTCGGGAGAAAGACATTGAGTAAATTATAAATACAGTTAGCATTTTTAGTCTCTATCTAAAATAGATAAAATTCAAGTAGAAATGTTTTAAGTGCAGGGCTCTCCACAATTAAAGGAATTATTACCTAGCCCGCCAGGTAAGGCTTTCACCACATGTTTCAGTTGTGCTATTTCCAATGCTTCCCATAAGGTGCTGTCAGTGCATTTCTTTTCTGGATCCAAGTTAAATCTGCAAAAATAAAAATGTCCAAAGTGACTCAAGCTTGTCTGCATTTTTGTTAATCTATAGTGAGGAGGCACTATATTATTACTACCGATATATCTTATTTTAATGCAAGGTATGGGTCTAACAAATGAAACACTTTTTAAATGTAGTCACTTAACCGCCATATAGATACATTCTTCATTTCTGGAGAGGTTGTAGTGGGATACGATTAACAAAAGCCTAAAAACAACATCATCAAACGAAGAAAGCCATTGATAAAAATGAACAAAAAATAAACATACCACTGTGTTTATTTTATCGGCTGTAGAAACTGCTTCTTTGGATAGGAACTAAGAATATTCATTTTGTATTATAAATTATAAGTATATATTCAGATAAGCATAAGAAACAATTAGACTCATATTATATAGTAACATTTAGCAGAAATCATTTAAAATAAATTTCAAGAAGAGGCACATATAGAAAAATTAAAACACCCTTTTTGAGCAACTTGTGAATTATGGAACCAGGGGTTGATAAATCACAGTCTCAACCAAAAATGCATCAAAGCATTAAAATCTTCTCCCATTTCCTCCATGTTGTTCTTTATCTATTGATATTAATGGAAGAGCAACTTCCATCAACAATTAAATGTGTTTTTGTATATTATTCTTTATCCTAACTGGGACAAATTTGATCACTGAAACAGTTACCTGATCGTGCCACTGAACAAAATGGGGTCTTGAAGAATAATTGACAATCTGGATCTCAGAGTTTGTAAAGGAAGCTTGGCAATGTCTATGCCATCTATAATGATCCTTCCTGTTGTTATTTAAAAAAACACAAAAAAAAGTTAATACCGTTAATCATATTTTCTATTGATATGAGATTACACCAATGGTAAATACATACATATCACAGAACAATAATTCATTCAATTGACATGGAATGCTCTTATAGCTATAATTATTTTGATTATTCTCTATGCCATTGAGCCCTATTACAAAAAATAGAGAAATGAAAGCATGACACATCTTTTATCTAGAGAGCTATAGATTGCTTAATATAAACCAATGCATGATCCAGCCAAATTAAATGTTTTTAAAGCTTGCATAGTCTCAGAAACAGAAAATTCTGTTTTGGATCAATGCAATGAGAAAAGTTTCATTCAAAGTGAATGGTGATTCAAGGTTGTTGATGATGTTTGTTTAATCCTGAAAATACTGATGCTTGCATTATTTATGTATAAACATCTGAAGGATGAATCAAATCAATTTTTTAAGAAAATGAAAACCAAGATTTTCAGGATAGGAAGGTGTGCATGCAATGTCAAAGATGGACCCAAAGGTGAATGAATGTCATGATGCTAAAATAAGTGGATTATGTAATAAAAGCAGCACTAAAGTATTGATAATCCTGCTCATTTGGAAAGAAGTGAAACCAAATGGCTGTGCATACATCTGCACACGGAAAGAGCTAATTCCTTGCGTGTCAAATCACACTTGGCCAATAAAGAATTCTATTCTATTCTATTTCTATGACTAATTTCTGAAACAGCTGCAGAAATAAGAATGATGCGGTTGCTTTGATTTGAGTTGCTTTGATTTGAGAAAAAAATAAAGATTAAAAGCCATGAGAATATCTGCTGTAAAGAACTTATTTTAAATGTCTTATATGACCAAGAAAACGTTGCCGATGAAATGAACATCTTTGAAAAAAACAGCATGAAGTATTAGTGATGGTCTAAATAGCGATGGCTCAAGCATGATTCCTGGCCACTTTTCCCACCAGCGGTTAAAGGATAGGAATAAGATAATCTTGATTTGATTTTTACTAATGGGTAAGGCTTAGTAGGCAAAGCAGAAGGATAATAGTGAGAACTGATCACATGAACTTGAAATCCTGGATTTTAAGGGAAAATGAAGCCAAGCGTAAACAGAAATTTTTTAAAATAAATTTGAATAAACTGTGATAAATAGGATTCCATAGCACAGAGGTATCAAACTCTATTTCATTGAAGGTTGGGAGGGGGGGGCATGGTCAGCTTGACGTTACTTGTGTTGGGGGCTCCTGTGTTGGGTGGCCCAAGTGCTTTGCCAGTGAAAACAGCCATCTGAGCTTCATTTTCAGCTGCAATGGCTTCCTGCCAGTGAAAACAGAGCTCAGGAGGGCTGCCTGCAGGATAAGCTAATGGAAGAGGCAGGAGTTCTTTAAAAAAAGACATGTAAAATTATAGATACGTAAAATTATAGATAACTTCAAAAAGGGGGAAATTAAAAGATGTCATATGAAATCAATGCGGTGTGCAAAAGTTGAACTGTGAACATCAAAAAGGTCACACAAGATGTGTGAATATGGTAGATATAAAGTAGAGTACATGTGGTTGTTCTGGAGCTGTAGGGTTTATTTTAAAAGCTACAGCTCAGATGTGTTCAGAATGGTTGCAAATAATTCAAATAAATTGAAGAAGGGCTCCTTTAGATATATTCAAGATAAAGGGCTAGTATATCAAGTTTTCATTGAAGATAGCAAAAGGATTCAATCTTCACTGTAAGAGATTATGTACTCCTCCATACTTTTGTGAATAGCCATTGTAGGACCAGCAACCCAGTTTGAACTTTATATGGTTAGATAATGCCTACTGACCTCAAATGAGTACAAATATCCAAGATTAGAAGGATTACATCCTAGGATAGTAAAAAAAACTTGCTAAGGATTTTGTCCAAACTGTCAGTTTTGAGAAGTTCTGGGGTTGAAATATCAGATGACTAGAGGAAAATAAATACCAGCCCTATCTTCAATAAAGGAAAAACAAGTGTCAGATAGTACAGACCAATCAGAATGATACCAAAACCTGGGAGATTCTAAATTCTAATTATAAAATGTAAAACTATAATGTGATTCAACTGTAATTACCTAACCCTATGACATTCTGATTAGCAATGACATACCTACCATTTAGATCCCTAGCTGCCTACAAACCAAACTGAAAGAAGGCTGACCAATGATTTACTATCAAACAGAGATCAGGTAAATGACACGAGACTCACTCTTTGTACTCATCAGCATTTTTATTAATAATTTATGAATTACAATACACACTACTTAGTGCACAATCATCAACCCTGAAAAAATATGATGGGGAGATATGATAGCTCTTTTCAAGAACCTGAAGAGCATGACAAAGAAGAGTGAGAGTATTCTCTTATCATTTCTACGTGCACGTCAAAGGTAGTGGATCTTACACTCAGGTAGGAAAAATCCTATTGAATGTTATCAAAAAGGTGACCTCTTCTTTACTGGATGACTTTAACAGAGGTTGGACAAGAATTTATCCAATTAGATTGAGTGATCTCTTACATTCAGAAGTGGAATTCAGCAGGTTCCGATCAGTTCTGGAGAACCAGTAGTGGAAATTTTGAATAGTTCGGAGAACCAGTAAATACCACCTCTGACTGATCCTATTCTCTGCCTCCCGATTCCCAGCTGATCGAGAGGAAATGGGGATTTTTCAGTAAATTTCCCCTGGAATGGGGAGGGAATGGAGATTTTACAGTAAACTACTTTTGCAAACTACTCAAGACCTTCCTTTGTCGCCAGGCATGGGGGAGTTAAGATATTTCTTCCCCTAGGCCATTAGAAGTTATGCATGGTATGTTTGTGTGTATGGTTTTTTTATAATTAGGGTTTTTAGTTGTTTTATTAAATTGGATTGTTACATATTGTCTTTTACCATTGTTGTTAGCCGCCCCGAGTCTGCGGAGAGGGGCGGCATACAAATCCAATAAATAAATAAAATAAATAAAATAAATAAATAAATAGTATCTTTCCCCTGCCACACCCACCGAGCCATGACCACAGAACTGGCAGTAAACAAATTTGAAACCCACTGCTGCTTCCATCCCCATTATTCCAATGGAAAAGGCAGTAATGTGACATGGCCATTTTTAGCCATATACATATGCTACATATTAATTAACTTTAGAAATCAAAATTAGATGGTAACCCCTTGCTAATTTTGGGTGATTGAGGGAAGTAAATAGAACAAAATATATTTTATGTCTTCTTGAGATATTGGGATGGGGTGGGGGTGGGGAGAGCAAATGACAGATGGTCCCTTTGTTGTAAAAGAAAGCCAACAATGTTAAAATAAAACAAAAATGGGAGGTGTTTACTTTATCAGTACAGATTTACCTTCAAAGGCATCAACCATTCTAAAAAATGCTAGTGAAAAGGATGATTTCCCACTGCCTGTTCTGCCACATATTCCAATCTGCAAACAAAGGGGAAAAAAGCTGAGCTAGGAATGATACAGGAGTTAGTATTAAAAGTACACAATGGAAACAGATTGTCAGTGGCAGGTTAGATTCTTGTGAAGATGAGAATTTATTTCTAAGTAACTTTGCACTTAGAAATGCTACTACATAGAAAGTGCACGTACACATATCACGGATCCTTTTCATAGTGTTAATTAATATAACTTCAGTCTTTCTCTTTTAATTGCATAATTTCTGGAGACAAAAATTGGAAGATTATAAATATTATCTGTCCATGATTAGAATGACTCCAGTCCTGCTCTTATGCAAATTTTGAAAACTGGTCCAAGAAGTGGAGGAAGAATAAAACATATTGCATGAAATATCATCCCAAAGTGTGATCAGAATATACTGAACATTTAAGAACAGAATATAAATGGTATATTGTGTGATTTTTTAAAAAATGTTAATGAAAGGTTTTTAAAATGGGAGAGATTGATATTTAACTGATGTATTGGAAAAATGAAAACTTGAATGAAAAATCTTAAATGAAAATCAAAGGTATATGTGGTCTTGAGTCCTATATCTTGTGGGTCTACAAATCTATGCATATTTACCTAAAACTAATTATGTAGCTGAATTTACTAGGACTTACATCCAAGTAAGAATACAAAAGATATACAACTGAAAATACATTCATCAGAACAATATTGAATCATTTTTTAATAGGAGGAGGGCTATCCTATGTAAGATTCATCAGTTACTTCCATTATGTTCAGTGGAGTTCATTACCTTCAGATAGTTACGCATTGTCATCTATGTAGGAGGGGTGAAATGCTCCTGATTCAGGCATGCCTGCCGGTGGTCAGAGAACTGGTAGTGATGGCAATGCGAGGCCTGCCCACTGCCATTTGGGTTCTTTTACCCTCGGCGCATGCGCAAAGCATTCTGCGCATGTGCAGAGGGTAAAAGAACCCAAATGGCAGTGTCTGGGCAGATGGGCGAAGCCTTGCGCTGCCATCGCTACTGGCTCTTTGACCACAGACAGGCACATCCAAACCAGGAGCATTTCACTCCTGGTAGGACTATTTTATAATATTGTTGTAATATAATATTGTTATACTAATAAGAGAGACCATAAATTCTATTTTGGGTTTGAACATGAAGCCAACTGGGTGAGTTTGGCCCATTCACTCTCTCTCAATCCTGAAAAGGAGGCAAGTACTTAAGAATGTTGCCAAGAAAATTGTGGGCACTAATCCAAATTAACTCAAGGGACAAAATTTTCTCTCTCTGTTATTATCTTCCTCCCTCCCCTGTGGGACTTCCAGATCTAGATTCAGATGCACAGCAGACATCAACCAGTCATTGTGGTAGAAGAAAGCTGTGGTGTTATATGTAGCAGTGCCAAATGACAGCAACATCAGAATGAAGGAGCATGAGGAGAGGTACAAGGGTTTGAAAGAGCAACTAGAGAGTAAAAGCCAAAGTGGTCCCAGTAGTAGTACTCAGGGCTATAACTCTTAAGCTGGGAGAGTGGCTCCAATAGATCCCAGGAATGACACCAAGCTATGTCCAGAACAGTGCTGGGCTAGGAACAACTAAGGTACTGCCCACAACCCTCAAATTCCCAGGCCTCTGGTAGAGAACCCAGACTGAGGTAGAACCAGACCACTCATGTGGTAAGAAGGCATTGTTTTAATATTCACAGCTCTAATCTAAGGAATATGTTTCTTTTTACTAAATCTGCACTTCTATTTCTACTAGTTTTTCTCATCATTCCTATCATCCTTTTCCTCCCACTTAAGACTGCATGACTGTAACTTGTTGCTTGTATCCTAAGATTTTTATTAATATTGATTCATTTCTTATTTGACCCCTATGACAATCATTAAGTGTTGTACCACATGATTCTTGACAAATGTATCTTTTGCTTTTATGTACGCTGAGAGCATATGCACCAAAGACAAATTCCTTGTGTGTCCAATCACACTTGGACAATAAAATTCAATTCAATTCAATTCTATTCTATATTTGTCTGTTGGATGTAGTTTTATTTAAATTAAGTTTAATTGTTCTAAGGTTAGTGTACAACAGGGGTGCCAAGCTCAAGGCCCAGGGGCCAGATCTGGCCCATGGAATGCTTAGATGTAGCCCGAGGGTCCACCCTGGAAACAGCAAAGGCCTGGCCTGCAATGCCTCTGCCAGCAAAAATAGAGCTTAGTGGGGACTCTGGTAGTGAGTTGCAGGAGGTCATCACAGTTGATAATGGAGATGAGGAGGGCTGCGCTTGCCTACCCTCCAATCTGTTTTCTCTGGCAGAGGGCTTCATAGCTGAAAATGAAACCTGGGGGCCCATTTTCCCTGGTAGTGTGCTCAGGCCATCACAGGCGCCCCAACACGAGTGAAGTCAAGCTGGCCATACCCTAGCTACACCCTCTCTGGCCCCCTGATGTTATGCACAACACTGATGCAGCCCTCAATGAAATCAAGTTGACACCCCTGGTGTACAAGATAAATATTCATATTACCTTTTGTCCTGGAGAGATATGGGCACTGACATTTTTTAGCACAGGCTTCAGCGTACTGTCATAGCGGACACTCAAATTCTGTATTTGAATTTCCCCCTGATCGGGCCAGTTCTGAGGAATCTGCGCTGGAGCTAAATCCAAAAGAAAACAGCAAACATCTGTTTGCTTGTGTATATGTATATATTAACCATTGGGAGCAAACACATTTTTAAAAAAATAATCCAGTACTTTATTAAATATAATTAAACAGGTCCTTCTGAAAATCAGGTAATATACTCACAAAGCAGCCCTTCATAATTTTCAGCCTCTGTTTTTATAAGGCCATTGAGTCTTTTCACAGCTCCCAGTTGAAGCTCCATATCAGCCAGGTTGCGAACCATCCAATTTAGGTAATTAGACACCTAAAAATCAATACCTAAATAAGATTAGTATGTGCATATAAAATGGAAGATGTTTTGAAACCTAATCAACGCAATTATCTGTTCCCAAAAGAAAAGAAGGATTCTCCTTATGCAAGAGCCTGAACATTTTGTCATTCTTCCATACAAATCTATAGCCATAAGGCTGTTCATATGAATAAAATTACTGGAAATGTATATCAGCATTGTGGGTGTGTTCTAACTTACTTCACTGTCTGTTCGCTTCCTTCCATGCCGCCATGACTCATGGACACACGCAGATGCGCAGTGCCAAAAAATAAAATAAAAAATGTTTAAAGCCAAAAAAAAGATGGCAAAGCATGCACAGAACTTGGCTTCTGCACATGTGTAGAAGAAAAAAAGCCTGGGAAAAAATCTCCCATTTTAAAAAAAAATCAAAATAAGATATGGCAGCATCCATGGACTGGCACCGAGAGAACTGTTTCTGTGACGTCACCCTGACATCACCAGTGGTTTGCTACCAGTTCGGGCGAACCTATGCAAACCAGAGGAACTCACCTCTGCAGCATCGTTGATTAAATCAATTTACTCAAGTTAATTCAGCATGCAATATACTACATGCTGTACATTTGGGAGAAAATACACATTGCATCACTTTGAATGGAAAGAACATTTTTTTCTTTAATTCACTTACCATTAGAGCATAGGTTAATCCTAAACCTACAAGTCCCGAAGAGAAATGATTCTTTGGACAATTGGTAATGGATGTAACAGCTGCAATAAGCACCACACATGCTCCAATATATTCCTAAAGATATAAGAAATGTGTTGTAATCATAGGTTCTTAGGCACTGAACACTGGGATAGAATATTGCTGAAGGGTGATGTTTTAGCCTAATGGGTGCTGTATAAACATTATTCTTCCTCTATGGAAAGGCAGCAAAGTCCAGGCTGAGTAAGCAAGCTGCAGAATCCATGACCACATGGAAAACAATTAACTTGATATACAGCATGAAGGTAACATATAGCTAACTTCCATATAAGGAAATATATGCCTTACTCTCATTCCTTTGCTAATCACCAGTAAACACACAATCCAGGAAAAGGCAATGAATGGCGTTTCCATTAATTATCTATAGGGAAGTCACGAGGAGGTTGCCTTATACAGCGCATGAGTGAATGGTAGTTGGGAATGGCTTAATGTATGTGGCGTTCGCGGATTGGTTATTCTGTACCACATGTCAGGAAAAGTGAAATACAATAAAAGGAGCGATCTTGATTCAATCGATGCCGTCTCACAGAGAAAATATTCTCCGTTGCTTCATTTTGATGTGGCAATTATGGCATCCTGTGCCTTCCTAGAGGTCCGCCCACTGGGGCAGGGCAGATTCCCTTCAGAAATGAGTGAGTAATGCCAACATCCAAGAAAGTACTGAGGTTCTTATTCTTCATCACATTTTTACTTAGCTCTTCCACAAGATGTTTTAAGTAGGGAACTCAGTTCTTTTTCTGTTCATTTTATCTTGCCACAACTTCTGAGTTAAGACAAGAAGAGAACAACTGAAGAAGTTAACCCAATAACACTTGTGGTTGAATAAGGATTTGGACAAGTGCTTCTCCAATGCCAGTTGAACCCTATACCAAAGGCTCCAATGGTGTATCAAGGTTGCTGAAGGTGTATTTTCTGCAGTCAAGTTTCAAGTGGTTTACATTGAGTTTGAATCTTATTTATTTATTTATTAGATTTGTATGCCGCCCCTCTCCGTAGACTATTGTGCGCATGTGTGTTGTTGCAGTTGAAATTGATGTATTCATTGACAGGTAGGACATTGTGGTGGATGATTTTATGAATTACAGTTAGATTGGATCGCAGGTGACGTAGCTCTAAGATAAAGTCCAAAATTTCAACTCTGGTGGAATAAGGTATT
This sequence comes from Erythrolamprus reginae, assembly GCF_031021105.1. Lineage (NCBI taxonomy): Eukaryota > Metazoa > Chordata > Lepidosauria > Squamata > Dipsadidae > Erythrolamprus > Erythrolamprus reginae. The sequence continues at coordinate 126,106,789 of NC_091950.1, forward strand.
CTGTTGCGAGCAGAGGAGTGGAGGACTCTTCTTGTGAAGTATTTCTAGACTCTCTCAATTGTATTAATGTCCAATATGCAGTGTGGGTTCCAGACAGGTGAACTGTATTGGAGGATTGGTCTGGCAAATGTTTTTTATGCTCTGGTTAGCAGTAGAATATTGCCAGAGAAGAAGCTGCACAAGATTAGGTTAACAACTCTTAGTGCCTTTTTGGCAATGTTGTTACAATGGGCTCTGGCACTTATGTCATTAGATATGAGTACTCCAAGGTCCGTAACAGAGTGAGGGTCTTCTACAAGGTCGTGTCCTCCAAGTTTATATTTTGTATTCTGATTATTTTTGCCAGTGTTAGACAGCACTTGTTAGCTGAGATTTGAAGTTTCCAGTTATAAGAATGATCATTGTAATCTTATAATAATCATTATAATTAGGGGCGGATTCCCATTACTGCTGCTACTGGTGAGCTGTGCGTGCAGATTCTGCTCTTCTGCATGTACATGTGTCCCAGCATGATTTTGCTTCTGCACATGTGCAGGAAGCAAAATTTCGTGACGGGACGTGTGTGCAAGATTTCTGTGATTTTGTTGTTTCCGCGCATGCACAAGAGCAAAAAATTATTATGATTATATAATCTTTCTTGTAATCATTCTTGTAATCATTCTTATGATTATTATAAGAATCATAAGAATGACCAATTTTGTGTAAAAAAAGAAAAGCTTTGGGCAGGGGTTGTTTATGTATCTTTACACAAGAGTAAGGTACTTGCCATGCGAACTTCCAGCCAACGATTGGCAGCTGTAAGGAAAAGGGAAGCGATGTTGTTAGAATCCGTATATTCAAGAAGCTTCTGCTTAAACCGGGATTCATACCTTTATATACATGCAAAAAAGAATACAGTAGTTATTATAAAAATTGTAGCATTTTAACTCTCTTGTATTGAAAGTATTCAATCTTGAAAATAGGACAATGAGATGGGAGAATTTAGAGAAATAAAACAAGCAGCGATAGAAAGCGCTCAGGTGGTAATAGTTTTGGGTTGGAAGGATGCAACAAAATGGACAATACAAAATTGGTACCGGTACATGGTGGATCATATTCAATTTGAGATTACGGACAAGAGGATGAACTCGGCTAACGAAACTGATTTGCGAGAACTGATGGGACAATGGGACAAGGTAAGAGGATATATATGGTTAGTAGAATTCGAGGCCAAGCTACAAGGAATAAATTGGAATCACTTTATAATATGTAAATAGATAGATTGCTTTTGAGTTAAAATGGTATATATAAGATATGCCCCCATTTTGGTGGAGGGGTGTGAATGTTGTCTGGTGGTGGGCAGAAATCACTGAGCACTTGTATGTTGTGTGTGTGTTTTATATTTTAAAATCAATAAAAAATACATATTTAAAAAATCTTGAAAATAGGACACACTATTTTAAATAATTATTTGTTTCATATTTTTCTTCTACTCTCTATTCATTTCATCATAAATAAATTATTGCTGGTTTTATGCAGCACCTACTGCATAAACACTACATTTATATGAAGAGGAAAGAGGTTAGAGGTTTGATAATAGCATGCAGAGGTGGTGAATTATTAGCCTATATTTGAAAACTGCAACCATCAAACTCTATTGTTAACATGAGGTTAACTAAAGCAAAGAAGTGCTAACTAGCCTTTTAACTTGTTTTTATTACTGAACTAATTTTAGAAACTCGAGATCTGAGTTCTTTGCTTAGTGATTAGAATCCAAACTTCAAATGTCACTTCTACAGCACATAAGGCAGTTGAAAAGAGTGTCTAAATATAGCTGAGTTCCCCACAGAGGTTTGATGGTAAATAAAATACATGAACTGATAAACGTCTAGTTCAATTTGGGCTAGAGGTGTGTCAGTGTGTTTGAATTCAATTTATAAGAGTTTGCCTTGCCAGCAATTATTTTAGGCAAAATCTGAAATCCGAAGAGGACATTCCAATGATAGCATAAGGGAGGTAGCACAAGGGAAATGACTTGTCCCATCAAAGGAACATACGGAATTTCATTATTGGTTAGGGAATATTTATCTTCTTTCTATAAGGGGAAAATTAGAAATTGAAAAGAGCAAGTAATCAACTATTTAAAAAATATAATGGAACAGTAGGTTTAATTTGCTTGTTGACATACAAATGTAAAAAAAAAGCTAATTAGCAGGGAAAAAATTCAATAGCTTAACAAATGTGTCATAATTATAGTAATTAAAACATAAATATAGAACTAATTTTGTTGTTGCTATTCAGGGAATTCATAAAACTGAAAATAATGCACAGGCTATGGTGACTCAGTGCACATCAGCATAATTACTGATGCTACATGTAGGATATAGGGTGCTACACATTTGAAAACTGGAATTTTCTACATCTGGCATATTTGTGCTGTTTCTAATTCCCTCCCGCACTGTTAGACCAGTATTGGTCCATAGCCCGTTGGGAATCGAGTCATGTAGGCGAGCACATGAAGCTCCATTTGCACATGCTGCACCACCAGAGTGGGTTTGCAGAATTAGAAAGGTTGGGGACAACTTCTCCTGTTCCTAAATTTAAAATTGAAGTAATAAAACATACATTTCACAAACGGTTCAACTGCAGGAACAGGAAGCATCATCTATGCAATTTAATATGAAGGAAAATATTAATGAATCAACATAGAGAAAAAAATATTTCCCCAAGAAAAATGTTGTCTCAGGTTAATGAAACAGAGGGAGTTCCAGAAATAAGATGCTAAATACCTAACAAGATAGAAGCACCTGTCATTTTTCTGTTCTTGGTATCCCTAACACCATAGTTAGTGTTTGCATGGTAACCACAATTGAGAGTAACAACTCTATCGCTAAGTGGACAAACACATGAGCCCCAATGGATTTATGACATTGTGGGTCATCAAGTCATCAAGTGAATTGTCATAATTCTTAAGCATAACAGCACTTACTGCAAATAGTAATTTTACTTCTATATTCCTGATTAACTCTGCTTGTCACAAGCTAATTTTAAAAATATACAGTGCTGATTATATAACTCTAGGACATTGCAGTGGTTATAAATGTATGCCAGTTCAGAAGCACCCAAAGGTGATCAGAAAAAGGTCGCAAATGTGAGAGCGGGATGCAAAGTTATTTTTTAAAACACCATTTTAAGTATGAGTAGTTGTTAAATAAGTCAGTTGGCAAGCAAGGGCTATCTATATTAGAAGCAGTTTGTGTAATGCTAAATTATCTGACATAATTCAAATTTTGGCTGTTTTAAATGTAATAGAATTATACTTTAATAAAAAAGGAGAAAGTTTTTTTTAAAACTCAGAGTATTATTCAAAGATAATACTTTGTTCTACATGCAAAAAAGATTAACCTTTCAGCAAGTTTGACACTATTCTTACATTGTGTTTAAAGTTTCAGATTAACTGTTAAACTAATATTTTATATTTTATATTTTTTATATATATATATATATTATATTTATAGTTTTTAAAATTTGATAAATTTAGATATTTTTTCTTATTGTATTTTAATAATCAAGTTAATCTATTTTAATTATTACTAATTTAATCTTAATATTATTGGGGGGTTTCTTAATGAATGGATGACTGGGGTGTATGTAATATTGTGCATAGGATGAATGATTGGTGTGAGTGTGATGGTTGGAGTGGGTGGGGTTATGGTATGCATGAGATGAATGAAAATAGCATGAATGACAGATTTGGCCCACCTGACGGTCGGGAGACAGGAGAGGAAGGGGCACCGATCTCTGGGGTGGCAGAGGGTCGGAATATTCCAGTGTTGCTGGGGAGAGGCAGACTATGGCGGGGGGCCACAGAGTTAGCCGTTCCAGGGGAACAAGGGATCGTTGCTTAATAACAATCCCTTGTTCTGGCTCTGTGAGCCCAATCTTGGGTACTGGTGATGAGTGTAACTCTGGCCCTGGGCTCAGGTTGCTGCTGCTCAATGCCAGGTCGGTGGTAAATAAAGCTCTCCTCATCCGGGATCTGATCCTGGATGAGGAGGCCGACCTGGCATGTATTACAGAAACCTGGCTGGGCCCAGAGGGAGGTGTTCCTCTCTCTGAAATCTGCCCAGCCGGGTTTCAGATATGGCATCAACCTCGATCCCAGGGAAGGGGGGGAGGAGTGGCTATTATAGCCAGGGAGAGCCTTTGCCTACGTAGACTCATTGCTCCGGAAATTGCGGGTTGCGAGTCTCTCTTGATGAAGTTGGACTTAGGGGTTCAGGTGGGCTTATTTCTCACGTACCTGCCTCCCAGCTGCATGTCAAAAGCCCTGCCTGTGCTACTCGAGGAGGTAGCCGGGTTGGCGGTGGAGTTCCCCGGACTTATTGTCCTGGGGGACTTCAACCTGCCGTCACTCGGCGAAACCTCTGGGTTGGCACAGGAGTTCATGGCCACCATGACAGCCATGGACCTGACTCAAGTAGTACAGGGTCCGACTCACGAGGGAGGGCACGCACCTGACATGGTATTCCTTTTCGAGCAATTGAGTAATGGTCTGAGACTAAGGGGCTTAGAAGCATTGCCTTTGTCATGGTCAGACCATTTCCTACTACGGCTTGACTTCCTGGCTCCAATCCTTCCCCGCAGGGAGGCGGAACCAATTAAGATGTTCCGCCCCAGATGCCTGATGGAGCCAGAGGGCTTTCAGACGGCGCTTGGGGTTATTCCAGAGGCACTCGTCCACAGTTCGGCGGAGTCTCTTGCGGAGGCCTCGAACAAGGCTGCAGCGGAGGCTCTTGACTGGATTGCGCCTTTGCGACCTCTCCGTGGCGTTAGACCCCGTAGAGCTCCATGGTTCAACGAGGAGCTCCGGGAGTTGAAACGCCAAAAGAGACATCTAGAGAAGCGATGGAGGAAGAGTAGGTCTGAATCTGATCGAACACCTGTAAGAGCTTTTATTAAGACTTACAAAGTGGTGCTCAAGGCGGCAAGATGCGCGTACCATGCCGCCTTGATTGCATCAGCGGAATCCCGCCCGGCCACTCTGTTTAGGGTGACCCGCTCTCTTCTTAACCAGGGGGGAGTTGGGGAGCCCTTACAGAGCAGTGCCGAAGATTTTAACACGTTTTTCACTGATAAAGTCGCTCAGATCTGGGCTGATCTCGACTCCAACTGGAAAACAGAGTCGACTGACAACGAGTCAGTCGAGGTGACTGGGGCACGTACTTGTCCACCTGTCTGGGAAGAGTTTGATCTGGTGACACCTAATCAAGTGGACAAGGCCATTGGAGCTGTGAGTTCCGCCACCTGTTTACTGGATCCGTGTCCCTCCTGGTTGGTTTCGGACAGCAGGGAGGTGACACGGAGCTGGGTCGAGGACATTACCAACGCTTCCTTGGGGAGGGGAGTTTTTCCAACACTCTATAAAGAAGCGCTCGTGTGCCCCCTCCTCAAGAAGCCTTCCCTGGACCCAGCCGTACTTAATAACTATCGTCCAGTCTCCAACCTTCCCTTTATGGGGAAGGTTGTTGAGAAGGTGGTGGCACTCCAGCTCCAATGGTCCTTGGAAGAAGCCGATTATCTAGGTCCCCAGCAGTCGGGTTTCAGGCCCGGTTACAGCACGGAAACTGCTTTGGTCACGTTGATGGATGATCTCTGGCGGGCCCGGGACAGGGGTTTATCCTCTGATGCTCCTTGACTTCTCAGCCGCTTTCGATACCATCGACCATGGTATCCTTCTGCACCGGCTGGAGGGGTTGGGGGTGGGAGGCACTGTTCTTCAGTGGTTCTCCTCCTACCTCTCTGGCTGGTCGCAGTCGGTGTTAGTGGGGGGTCAGAGGTCGACTCCGAGGTCTCTCCCTTGTGGGGTGCCTCAGGGGTCGGTCCTCTCCCCCCTGCTATTTAATATCTACCTGAAACCTCTGGGTGAGATCATCCAAGGACATGGGGTGAGGTATCATCAGTACGCTGATGATACCCAGCTTTACATCTCCACCCCATGCCCAGTCAACGAAGCAGTGGAAGTGATGTGCTGGTGCCTGGAGGCTGTTGGGGCCTGAATGGGTGTCAACAGACTCAAACTCAACCAGGATAAGACGGAGTGGCTGTGGGTTTTGCCTCCCAAGGACAATTCCATCTGTCAGTCCATTACCCTGGGGGGGGGGATTATTGACCCCCTCGGAGAGGGTCCGCAACTTGGGCATCTTCCTCGATCCACAGCTCACATTAGAGAACCATCTTTCAGCTGTGGCGAGGGGGGCGTTTGCCCAGGTTCGCCTGGTGCACCAGTTGCGGCCCTATCTGGACCGGGACTCATTGCTCACAGTCACTCATGCCCTCATCACCTCGAGGTTCGACTACTGTAAAGCTCTCTACATGGGGCTACCTTTGAAAAGTGTTCGGAAACTTCAGATCGTGCAGAATGCAGCTACGAGAGCAGTCATGGGCTTACCTAGGTATGCCCATGTTTCACCATCACTCCGCAGTCTGCATTGGCTGCCGATCAATTTCCGGTCACAATTCAAAGTGTTGGTTATGACCTTTAAAGCCCTTCATGGCACTGGACCAGAATATCTCCGAGACCACCTCCTGCCGCACGAATCCCAGTGACCGATTAGGTCCCACAGAGTGGGCCTTCTCCGGGTCCCGTCAACTAAACAATGTCGGTTGGCGGGCCCCAGGGGAAGAGCCTTCTCTGTGGCGGCACCGACTCTCTGGAACCAACTCCCCCCAGAGATTAGAACTGCCCCTACTCTCCCTGCCTTCCGTAATCTCCTTAAAACCCACCTCTGCCGTCAGACATGGGGGAATTGAAACATGTTTAATTTATGCATGGTATGTTTGTGTGTGCGTCTGTTAGTATATGGGGTTCTTTTAAATCTTGTATAAATTTTAAAGTTTTCTGATTATTTATGATTTGTTCTATCTTGTTGTGAGCCGCCCCGAGTCTTCGGAGAGAGGCGGCATACAAATCTAAATAATAAATAAATAAATAAATAAATAAATAAATAAATAATGGCTTAAATCCAACAATTTAATCTTGCATTATTATTCACATTGCTTCAGCCAACTGGTTCTATGATGACAAGAATTTATGCCAGTCATTAAAATCTGGGCACAACCAGTGTATTTCTTGCAATATTAGAATACAGACTTTAAAAAAAATACCTGAATGCTCGTATAGTTGTTAGTCCTTCCACTGTCTCTGAAAAGTGAGAAAGCAGTGGAAGCTGTGTACTGTCGTCCAATTGCTGCAGATCCCTAAAACAAACACAAACTAATTTGTGAGAAATATGTGAGAACATTTTTCCCTGTAATACTTGAAATTCAGAAGCATTTCACTCTACTTTGCAACCGAATATAAAATACAGTGGTACCTCTACTTAAGAACGCCTCTACTTAAGAACTTTTCTAGATAAGAACCGGGTGTTCAAGATATTTTTGCCTCTACTTAAGAACCATTTTCTACTTAAGAACCTGAGCCCAGAAAAATTTCTCAGGAAATTTGAGGGCGGCATGAAGGCCCGGCCAGTTTCCTGACATTCCTCCTTTAATCCTGGCCATCTCGGTCTTTTCTGGGCTGCCAAAGGAGCCTTTCGGTGGCACTTTGGCAGTCCAAAGTGAACGAAGCATTTTCCTTTCTCTGGGAGCTTGGAGAGGATATAAACCTCTGCCAGCGCCCAGAGAAAAGAAACACTCCCTTTGCTCTGGGCACCAAAGGAGTCACCACAGCGATGGAAAGGCGTTGGCTACAAAGCAAGTGAACGAGAGAAGAGGGGAGTCCTTCACCATGAGAAGGAAGAGGCAGCAGGTAGCAGCAGCAGCAGCCAGTGTATGGGAGACAGCCTTGTATTGGAGGCGCATGCTCCTCCTTGCCGCCTCAGAGTCCCTCTTTTTTTTTTTTATAAGCCTTAAAGTTTTGGATTTTTTTGATTCCCCTCACCTCACCTTCCTCCTTTAGCAGTGACTTTCCTCCTATCCAAATTCTGAGCTTTTATTTCTTTCCTAATGGGTTTGCACGCATTATAAGCTTTTACATTGATTCCTATGGGAAAAATTGCTGCTACTTAAGAACCTGGTCATGGAACGAATTAAGTTCTTAAATAGAGGCACCACTGTAACTTGGTCACCCAGAAATGTAGTTCTATAATGAGATCTTATTAAAATTGTAAAAATAATGATATATGGCCCAAAGGGAGTATTATTCAGAACAGAATATTTATGACCTCAAAAGTGATTACCGGTAGTTGTTAATTTTCTTTCATTACTGTTTCCAGAAGGATTCACACAGATACACTTAATAGCTTCATATTCTTCCCATACAGTAATATATTTTGGAATTCTTACCTTGATGCTACTCTAAAATATTTCTGGATGAAATAACACATGATGGCAAGAGGTACGAGTGCTATCACAAACATAGGTGTTACATATGAAATTACTGCAAGAGCTGATAAACACAGCAAGGTAGAACGACTCAGGCACTCCAGGGTGGCAGGGATATGCTACAAAAATAAAAAAAATAAATATTATCCATGATTTGCTTGAATTAAGTCTTTGAAATCAGCAGTTCTATTTGATCTTCTCTAGTTCAAAAAGAATTAAACACTTTATCTCTTCGCTGAGGTGGCACAGTGGTTAGAGTGCTGTACTGCAGACTATTTCAACTGACTGCTAGCTGCAGTTCAGCAGTTCAAATCTCACCGGCTCAAGGTTGACTCAGCTTTCTATCCTTCCAAGGTGGGTAAAATGAGGACACAGATTGTTGGGGGCAATAGGCTGACTCTCTAAACTGCTTAGAGAAGGCTGTGAAAGCTCTATGAAGTCTTATTGCTATTGCTACATTGATTATTTGATTTTAGATTTTTCAGCAAAATGCATTCTATTGAAATTTTGCACTCTTTTACCTGGTGGGGTTGCAGCAGATTTGAAAATAAATGAATCTGGTGCAAAAAGGAATGATTTCACTTGAAGAATTAAGACAGTTATCATGGGCACTAAGGATCTGTTGCAAAGGTCTGGAAGAAGTCACAAGAAGTGAGGACAAGGAAAAGATGAAATGGCTTCTTGTTAGACATCTTAGAATTAGGAAGGAAAACAGAACTGGAACTTAGAATTAGGAAGGAAATCAGACTTCTAGGGAGGAGGTGGATTACCACAAAGAGTTAGAGAGGCAATAAATGAAACTTAGACAAGTTAGGTGTGGAACTATGGGTACACCCAGAGACACAGTGGATACACACACCTGCAGAGGGTACGAAGGAGACGAGCAAAAGAATCTTAACCTTGGAGACAGGGGCAAAGAAAAAGAGGGGGAAAGGGGTAAGGTAAGCTAGCTAGAAAGCAGCAGCCTACAAGGTAAATTTAATTGTGATCACATTTTTTAATTTAGTTATATTTAAATTGAAAATTAATTTACATTTAAAGATATTTACTTATTGCATCTATATGCCGCTCACTCTAAGCGGCATACAAATCTAAATAATAATAATAATATAATTAATAATAATAACAACAACAACAACAACAATAAATAATAATAATTGGAGAAAAAGAAAGTATGGATCATCGACATTGCAGTACTCAGCTGCTGCAAAAAGATCTCACAGACTGACTACAAGCATAGACATAATGCTGTGGCACAGATGATCCACTGAACTTGTGCCCGAATTACCATTTCCCAGTGGCAAAGAACTGTGTGGGATCATAAGCCCGAAAAAGTAGTCGAAAATGAGCAAGCAAAACTACTGTGGGACTTCCGACTTCAGACTGACTGAATTCTGAAGCATAACACACCAGACATCTTGATTGTGGAGAAAAAGAAAGTATGGATCATCGACATCGCAATCCTAGGGGACAGCAGAATTGAAGAGAAGCAGCTAGAGAAATTAGTGAAATACAAAGGTCTAAAAATCGAGCTGCAACGACTCTGGCATAAGCCAGTGAAAGTGGTCCCAGTGGTACTTGGCACGCTGGGCGCAGTGCCAAAGGATCTCAGCGGACATTTGAAAACCATCGGAATTGACAAAATCTGTCCATCTGTCAATTGCAAAAGGCCTCTTTACTGGGATCGGCAAACATAATTCGCCGCCACATCACACAGTCCTAGGTGCTTGGGAAGCGTCCGACTGGTGTTGAAATACGAAATCCAGCATAGTGATCTTGTTTGCTGTGCTGTATTGACATAGTAGTAGTAGTAGTAGTAGTAGTAGTAGTAGTAGTAGTAGTAGTAATAATAATAATAATAATAATAATAATAATAATAATAATAATAATAATAATAGCCAAAGATTTAAGGTTATGGAAGAAAGATGACTACTGAATGATCAGGAGATAAAATCCACAAGCTTTCCCCCTTCAGCCTTTGCCCTCCTGAGATTGTAGCTAACAAGAGAGAGGGGCAAATGATTCAGAAGTATTCTCAGGAAGCTCAGCCAAGGGAGAGAGGGAGGGTGGGAGGGAGGGAGGACAGGCAGTGTCATCAGTGAATTGGTTGGGGGAGCTTTACAGCTAGAAGAGATGAAAAGAGAAGTGCATTGGAGACTAATCCAGTAGAAGAGATCAAGCAATGTTATTACATCTGTATTATGTACTGAAGCTTTCATGAGATTGTTTATCTGTTTATATATTAAACTACTAGCACTCCCGAGCAAGCCTTGCAGGATGCAGAAAGATTCATCCTGTTTTCTGTTCATAAGTAGAGATTGTAGTTGACTTGCCTTTGGTTATACTGCACAGTAGTTTTTAATGCCATCAGGTGTCCCAGGGACTGGCAAGAGATTCTCCTTTGACTTCTATGACAAGTGAATATGGACTGAATGCAGAATGCAAACTCCTATCTTTAACCAGCTACAGATTTGGAAGCAGTGAAGGAGTTGCCATTTTATTTACGTCTGTGAGCTCACTTAGGAATGTTCTGCACTATTTACAACAACTTCCAAACATATTTACTTAGAAACAAGATCCACAACATTCAGCAGGATTGATTTCTGAATAGTGTGATACTGTTGGGTTTTCATTTTAGGAATAAAAAATGAAGATGCCCTCATAGAATATTACATATCCATGTTTTGACAGTAACGTGATAGTAAATATGTGATATTAATTCACATGAATGTTATTTGTATGGTCCTAATATGATCTGATTGTGGCATACATTCTACTTATTTCTGAGGGGGGTGGGGTTGTATTAAAACTCAATACACTGCAAAATCTATTGTACCTGATCGATAGTGTTACAATCTGCTGAAAATCTATTCAAAATACTTCCCAGGGGTGTTGTTTCAAAAAATCTGTAATAAATAATAAAAACAGAATTTGATATTGAAGATTAAAAACTGATTTGTATGTATTTCAGACTTTCTTGACTAGGCCTTTTAGAATTATTTTATTTAGCAATAGTTACCGGTAATGAAGAGACAGCCAATATTCAATACATTTTGCAGAATTCCAAATAATTACGTTATTCTAATATTTCTACATTTTGCAAATACAAATCGTTGCTAGACCAAGGAAATGATTAGTAAATAGACTGCATCAAGGAAAGAAAGAACAATAAAAATTAAACATTAGGGATTAAGCAAAATAAAAGAATAAAAGCATGATTTTGCTTTTAATTAAATAACGATTCTAGGAAGCAGTCTAAATGTTCAAAATTATTTAAATTGTTTCTTGTTAGACATCTTAGAATGAGACTGGATTATTTCATCTTTAACTTCTAATTTATATCAAACATTAAAACAATTTAACATGTACACACACCAATATATAATATACTGGTGAAATGTACACACACACACGCACACACACACACACACAATATATAATACACTGGTAAAAAACCCTCTCTTTTAAATTCTATTTATTAAACTTACTGCCAATCTCCATATATACAATTGGCTCTTTAGTGGTTTCTATTCAATTCCATGAAGAAAAACATTAAAAGAGAAATGATAGATTAAGATTCGAAAACATATTGAGCTGGATTAAAATTACAGACTATTTGATTATGCTGTTTACATTAACTTGATTAAATTAACATATATTAGATTAAGTAGTAAATAAGGAGCATATAAACAGGTTTCATTAAATTATGAGATCATTAGTGATAAGGGCTCCCCAGTCATTGTTTATTTAATAAAATGAAACAAGAAAATGTATACTTTGTTAACACAATTCTACAGGATGCAGAAAGAATGAAATTAAATATATATAATCGAACATCATGGGTTATTTAAATATTGCACATAATTTTATTAAGATAGCACTCTGCCTTCTTGTTTCATATAATACAATACCTCATTGGGGCCAGAATAATTTTATTCAGCAGATTACAGTGAAGCTTCTTGGCAACTTTTAAGCCAGTCCATTCTATTGCTATGGATGTTACAAGGCATAATATAATCCCAACACAACAGAGAATGCTGAAGATCTTTGAATAGGAAAAATGGCTAAATTCCTAAAAAAGGAAGGAGACAAAAAAGACTATTGCAAAACTAAACAATTATTTATTCTGTCATAAGATAAGACCTTATGATTTCACTGATATATCCATACTTTCTTGGCAAACTATACCCAGGTAGTTTTGGATTGCCATCATTCTTTTTTCTTTCCAGACTGGCCTATAATTGTGATATTTTTTAATAGCCTGCCTACAAGTATTAACCAAGTTTAGCTTGGTCGCTAAGATGTACTAGTACCAAATTAAGTGAATCTAATTGGTAGAACAGAGGAAGGGAATTTATCTTGATAAAGTCTATGCTGTGAGACATTATAACAAAAGATGATTGGAAAAACAAAAATTAGAAAGGTGAGGTTTTTGAACCACAAGTACCTGACAAAAAGAACAGTTTTTCCCCATCTCAGAAGAAATAGCATTAGATGTCCACAAGACTAGCCAATAGTCAATGGACACCATGACTGAATGTTTTAGAAGTTGAGAAAAGATCAACAGGGGCAAGAAGAGAAGTCCTGCTGAGCTGAGATACTTTCCACATGCTTGCCATGACATCTCTGACCTTCGATGAAGGACAGAAGACAAGTTATCATCATCACTCTCAGGCATCTCATCTATAAATTGACAGGAAGAGCATTAATGAGTCATAAAAAAATTTCCTGATTTTCTATCATCTAAATACTGGCAAATAGTAAATGATGTTAATGAAAATACATTTTTTGGTAAAACTAATCTACCATCATCCTCTTCTTCCTCCTGGAGTAGACCTTCTTGAGAATGCACCGTATTTTTAATATTCTTCTTATCTAATACAGTTTTTCTTTCAATTAGAGTCTCCTAAAGGTAGGAAAAACAGGAGAAAAATAAACCCATTATTTTTTATTTATTTTTTCTGTCAATTATATTTCAAAATTGGTTGGATATTAAAAATTAAGTGAGCCAAATACAGGTAGAATTTATAATTCTATTGAGAAGAGGATCCCAGAACTTATACTTTATAAGGCTAATCAAGATATAATAATGGCTTGGTAATTAAAAAAGGATTTAAAAAAATCAAACTATTATATGAGTTTCAGAAGCTGGATTGGAATATCATTATTCTTGTGTTACCAAGTTTAAAGGTAATGGACAGGGATGAAACTGTGAGACATAGGTTGTGTATGTTAACATATGTAAACTGAACTATTCCAATATTCTGAGCTTTAGTTTATAGCTGAGTCACAATTTTGTATACTGTGTTCTAAGGGAAAAGAGTCATAGTAACAAGAATATCGCCGGCTGACTTACCGGCCCCACGGCGCTGTTGCGGAAGGGCCGGGCAGACTCGGACCCTTCCGATGGCGGCCGCCATCTTGTTTTTGGCCGAAATCTCGCGAGGCGAGATTTCGGCCGAGAATGCCCTGCCCACGTGGCTGGGCATGACGTCAGGTCCGGGCGGGGCCTGCTGGCCCTATTTAAGGGACAGCAGGCCGGGAAGACAGCCTTTTCGCCCGGACCTGGTGCCAAGAGTAGACACTTGCTGGTGCTGCTCGGCCGCCATTTTGGTTCCCCTCGTGTCGCGGCCGCCATTTTGTGGCCTACCGAGGGGGCGAAAAGTGCTGCTGCTTCGAAACGACGTTGAGGCCTTAATCCTCTCCACTTGGGAGCTGTTTTCAGCGATCCCCCTCGGGCCCGAGGGGGACTGGTAACCTCCTCCCGGCTGGGAGGAGGGCGCGGTGGGGGTGTTTGGTCTGGGCCCCCGGTCTTGGGCGGTTTTTTGGGAGGCCGGATTGCAGGCCTTTAAGGCCTACCTGTGCAGGGAGGCTTGCTAATAGCCCTGTGGGGAAAAGGAAAAGCATAAAATAAAATAATAACATAAAGGGGCCTAGGGGGTAGCAGGGGCTTCCCCCCTTTTTCTGGTACCAGGCCCTAGGTAGGGCCCTGCGGTGGGGGACCTGTGCCTGCCACTCAGTCAGTGGGTTCGGTCCTAGGTTGTTTTGGTGGCTCCTTGCATACTTGGGGAAAAGTTGGGATGGCTCCAAAAAAGAGGCCTGCCACTGCCCCTATGGCTCCGCCGGCGGCGCGCCCCAGGAGGGCCCTTAGGCCTTCTGCCCGGGCTCGGGCCAGTAGGGAGGGGACTGCGGGGGTGGTCCCTGAGCAAGGGGGGGTGGTCTCGTTGCCTCCTGCCCCTCAACCTGATCTTTCTCCTGCCATGTCTTGGGCCAGGGTGTTGGAGAGGCTCGACGAGCTCGAGCAGTGGAGGAGCGGTGCGGTCCCCGGAGCGTCCAGCGATCAAGTGCCCGCGGCGTTGGGGAGAGATCCGGCGGCGGCCCAGGCTGGGCAGATGGCTCCGTTTGGACGACAGGCCCCGGCAGGGCCGATGGCGGCTTTCCCGGGCCCTGCAACATTGGGCCCCCCGTGGATGTCATCGACCCCGTACGGGGCAGGTGAGGCTGCACCACACACTACATCACTGTCCTTTCTTCCTCCCCCCGCCCCGGGTTTTCCCCCGGCGGGGGTCGGGAGTGGGTCCAGCTTTTTGGGGTCCTCCGCGGGCACCTGCGGGCAGGTATGGGCTCCGCCGGTTCCTCCTCCGGGGCCGCCGGCGGCCGGCGCTGCTCCGCTGTCCGGGACGGGTCCTGCGGGGACACCTGCGGTGCCAGGTGCTGGGGGGTGGGTTCCCCCGGCCCCTGCTGTCATGCCCCCGCTCCCTGTTTTCCCCTACCCCCACGGGGCGGGAGATTTTGGTGTAGCGGCCAACTCGGTATGGGACCCGTTCGCTTGTATTAAAGCGGGGGCCATACCGTGCGGGCTGCCGTCCACCCCTCTAGGATGCCACCTTCACCCGTCGGTCAAGGAGGCTATTTGGCGGGGTGAATACGTGGATCTTTTTTCGCTTTTGAACCGAGAGGTTCCCAAGCAGGAGAAAGAGATTGTCCCGGGGGAGAAAACGAAGAAGACCAAGGTAACGAAATGCTTCAGCTCCTGGCTGTATGCTTTTCTTACTTATGGGTCTGTGGTGATCCAACGGCAGCCGGCTATGGCCTCTGCCATGTTTAAGTATATAGACTTGATTGCCAGGGCCCACTTCGAATATAAGGGCACCATATGGCGCCATTATGATAAGGGTTTCCGTATGAGGATGGTGGTGGAGCCTAACTTGCCGTGGGATATGGTGGTCCCGGACCTGTGGTTCCGGGCCACGCATATGTCTGGAAAGGAAGGGTGTGAGCGTACGGATAGTGGGCACTTCATGGAGGAGGAGCCTGGCGCGGCTTCACCGGCCAAGGCGACTCCTGGTGTGGCTGGCAAGGGGGCCTCGCCCGCTTGTCATGAGTTTGCTGCAAAAGGGGCGTGTTTTCGTCCCTTTTGTAAGTACAAGCATGCCTGCGGGAATTGTGGGGGGTCCCATGCAGCTTCAGTCTGTCCCCGCCCCAAGAAAGGGGCGGAGAAGAAGGACGGGGGTCCAGGAAAACCTCCCCCACCAGCTGGGGGAAAAGGGGCCCAGCCCAATTAATGTATCTGTGCTCGAGGGTTGGTTGTTCGACTACCACCCTCGCCCGAGAGCCGAGTTGCTCTTGAGGGGCTTCTCCGAGGGATTTAGGATCCCTTATGTGGGTGTTAGGAGGGCCTTCATGTCCGACAACCTCAGGTCGGTTGTCGGACATGAGGACATTGTACGGGCTAAGATTCGAAAGGAGGTGGCTGAGGGCAGGGTCCTTGGGCCCTTCCCGGAGCCGCCCTTTCCGAATCTTCGTGTGTCCCCCTTAGGTGTGGTCCCCAAAAAGGCGAGTGGTGAATTTAGGTTGATTCACCATTTGTCCTTTCCAAAAGGGGAGTCAGTGAATGACTTCATTCCTGACGAGCTTTGTTCTGTCCGGTACGCATCCTTTGATGCGGCCGTGGCCATGGTTAGGGAGTGTGGGGTGGGAGCCCTTATGGGTAAATGCGACATTAAGTCGGCATTTCGGCTCCTCCCCATTCACCCAGGCGACTTCGAGCTGCTGGGCTTCCATTTCGAAGGTGGGTTTTACGTGGATAGGGCATTGCCTATGGGCTGCTCTGTTTCCTGCTCCCTTTTTGAGAGCTTCAGTACCTTCCTGGAGTGGGTGCTCAGGAGGCGTAGTGGCCTGGGTTCCGTCGTTCATTACCTTGATGATTTCTTGATGGCTGGGCCTGCGCAATCGGAGCAATGCTTTGCTTTGATGCGGGACTTCGAAGCCCTTTGTGCTCAATTGGGGGTGCCTTTAGCCCCCGAGAAGACCGAAGGCCCTGCCACCAGGATTACCTTCCTTGGTATTGAATTGGATTCAGTGGAGCAATCTTCCAGATTGCCCCTGGATAAGTTGATTAAAATCAGGTCCAAGCTTGAGGCGGTCTTGGGCTGCAGGAAGGTTACTCTTCGGCAGCTCCAGGAGTTGGCTGGGATTCTTAATTTTGCCTGTCGGTTAGTGGTGCCTGGTAGGGCCTTCTCTCGCCGGTTGTATGATGCGATGAAGGGGCTAAGTTTGCCCCACCATCGTACCCGCTTATGTGCAGGGGTCAGGGCTGACCTCTGCGTGTGGCGGGAGTTTTTGGAACGTTTTAACGGGTTGTCTTTCTGGCGGCAGGAGCTTCTTTTGGAAGCGGAGCTGCAGCTGTGTTCCGACGCCGCAGGGACTTGCGGTTTTGGGGTAGTTTTAGGTGACCAGTGGTGCTGGTCGGCATGGCCTCCGGAATGGAGTGCCTGTTCATTGGTTAAGGACTTGACCTTTTTGGAGCTTTTCCCCTTAATAGTGGCCTTAGAGCTCTGGGGAGAGCAGTTCAGGGATAAGACTGTGCATTTTTGGTGTGACAATCTAGCGGTTGTCCATGTTGTGAACGCCCTGTCCTCTAAGAGTGACAGGGTGATGCGGCTTGTCCGCCATTTTGTGCACAGGTCCTTGTCTTTGAACGCCTTGTTTTTGGCTAGGCACGTCCCTGGTTTAGATAACGGGGTGGCTGACGCCTTGTCCCGTGGTCAGTTGTCCAGGTTTCGGACCCTGGCCCCGTGGGCCCGAGAGTCGCCAGAGGTGTTTCCAGCCCACCTGTGGAGCCTGGGCGGGCTCTTGAGAGCTGGAGAGACGAGGCCTCCAGGGCGATCGCCTTATCGGTAGCTCCTAGCACCCTGCGAGCTTATCAGCGTGCAGGTAAGGAGTTTGGGGATTTCAGGCTGGGTAAGGGTTACCCCCATTGCTGGCCTGCCCCGGTTGAGCACCTAGCTGAATTCTGTGTCCTGCTGAAGGGGCGTGGCCTTTCAGTGAGGACTATCAGGGCTAGGTTAGCCGGCCTCGCCTTTCTGTCCAAGGCGGGGGGGTTTGGTGATTTTTCGGGTGATTTTCGCATCCGGAGGATGCTGGAAGGTTGGGTGAGGGAGCGACAGGGGTTCCCCTCCGACACTCGTCGGGCCCTGACGGTTCAGCAGCTGTCTCTGATTAATCAGACATTTGGCAGTCTGTGTGCCTCTCTTTACGAGGCTCGGCTGTTCAGGGCAGCGACTTGTGTTATGTTTTTTGGGGCCCTCAGGGTCAGCGAGGCAATGGCCTCCTCGCAGTCTGACTTGTCGCTCCGCGCCTTCCAGCTCGCTGATCTGACCTTTAGACAGGGGGGTGTCTCTCTTTTGGTGAGACACTCCAAGACAGATCAGTTACACAGAGGGGTTAGACTTGAACTTAGCGCAGCCACCGATAAGTCTGTTTGCCCGGTGGCTGCTTTGCAGCAATTTTGTGTTTTGCGTGGGTCAGGGCGTGGGTACCTTTTTCTACACCAGGATGGCTCCCCCCTGACCCGGTATCAATTCTGGGCGATAGTGTCTAAGGCAATGTCTCAGGTAGGCATGGATCCCGCCGGCTATGGAACGCATTCGTTCCGTATCGGCGCCGCCACTAGCGCGGCACTTTCTGGTTTCCCGGCCCAACGGATTCAGGAGATCGGCCGCTGGCGGTCAGCGGCATATTTGGGTTATGTTAGGCCCGCTGAGGATTCTGGGCAGGGTTTAGGCTAGGTAACCTCTCTGTGTGTGTCCTCTTCCAGGTTCCCAGTCCAGGCAGAAACCGACGGCGCTGCTGTGTGGCCACAGCATGGTCTTCTGGGCCGGCCGCTCCGCAGCCAGAAGCGCCATCGGGACCCAGCTGTCGTTGGGATGGTGGGTCAATGTTGTTTGGATGGGCCGGAGGGGTATGCGGTGGGAGGGGCTCCTACCGTCGTTGCTGGGTACTCAGCATCTCAGGGCGGTACCCGGCGCTGCTGGGCGGGCGGCTACCCAGGGTCGCGCCCAGATGGGACTGGGTGGTCGGCAGCCCATAGCCGCACCCAGATGGCTGGTCTTGCACCTCGGTGGCAATGACCTATGCCTGCTTGGCGGTCTACCATTGATCGTCCAGGCGCGCGAAGACCTGCGGTGGCTTCGCACGGTATGGCCCACCACGCAAGTGGTGTGGTCAGAGATCCTTCCAAGGATCGTTTGGAGGGACGCCATTTCCCTTAGGGCCATCCACCGGGTTAGACGCAGGGTGAATAAGGCCGTGGGAAAAACTGTCAAAGAATTAGGTGGGGTTGTAGTGGCCCATCCCCTCATCACCGTAGATCGGCCTTGGCTTTACCGGGCCGATGGCGTTCACCTGTCAGAACAGGGGAACGCCATTTTCTTACAGGACCTGCAGAGGTCTCTGCGTGAGCTGGCGCAGATAGAGGGGGGAGTCGGGGGGCCAAGATAGAGATCTGACCCCCGCTCCGTGGCAGGTTAGGGGCGGAAATCTGGGTGGTTTCAGCAACTGCGCGTTCTCCCTTGGGCATCTTTGGGGATGATTGACAGGTTCTCTCCAAGCCCATGGTGGGTGCTACCTGCGCACTTGGGGGGAACCTGTCTTTGGGTCCCGCTATTGAAGTCCCAGGGTAGGGGTGAGCCGGCGGGACCCCCCTCATGCGAGTGTATGGCAGGGTCTCAGGTGAGGGAGAGGTCCCTCACCTGGACCAGCATTGACTACGCCCATAGTTGCCCAGGAATGTTGACCTTTTACGTCATTTCCGCCCCGGAAGTGTTTGTTTGACCCTGCAGGTCCACTGTTTCCGGGTCATAGTTGAGTATGTTGATTTATGCAAATTTATGCTAATTCATGCTAATTGAATTAATAAATTATGCAAATTTATTATAATAAAAATGACCCAAGTTTAAATCCAGCTCTTGTGTCCGAGTCGTTACTCCGTCTCTTCTGCAATAGGGCATAGTAACTAAGTCAGCCAATGGAAAATTAAACATATCTGAGTGTGCAGAGAATCAAAACTGAAACTTAAGCTGGAATCCTCTCTGTACTCTGTCTGCTCTGAACTCAAAACTGCTTGTAACTGCTGGTACGTTAAAGCAGTGTTTCCCAATCTTGGCAACTTGAAGATATTTGTACTCCAACTCCCAGAATTCCCCAGCCAGCGAATGCTGGCTGGGGAATTCTGGGAGTTGAAGTCCAAATATCTTCAAGTTGCCAAGGTTGGGAAACACTGCGTTAAAGAACTCTGCTACTGGTATTGTAAATACTCATCTAATATTATGTGTTTAAAGAAGTTAATGAGTCCAGCTGAATCAGTTTGTCTGTGTGTGCTTTCTGGATTTAATTTTGCAACAATATCTAATTATATTAAAATACTAGGAAAAACATTTTTGCCTATCGCTATTGAGATTAAGCAAAACAAAGCAGAACAGGCCTTTTCCAGTTCTTGGTCCTGGCGATTCATTAATGTTTTCCAATGTTCAAAGAGCTCAGATTCAGATTTCTGGATATCTTTCAGTGTGCCTTCTCGCTGAATGGTACCATCCTTCATTGCAATAATCTGGAAAAAGCAACCTTTTATTCATCACAGAAATGTTTTCTTTTTTACATCATCCATTAATAGCTGTTTTTGTTATATGGGGATTTAAATAAATTTTAGTTCTTCCAGAAGATGTAGGATTAGAAAGGCGGCATTAGTTCAACTATAGCAATCTTTTGCAATTTGACAACATCAACATTTAAACTCTCAAAATTTCTAATCACAGTACATCCTCTTCAACTGTTAAAAAAAAATTCAAGCCAAACAATAACCTAATAGCTATCCTAATCAGGGTACATTTTTTAAAAATTGCACCTATTTAAAGTGAGTGTTCTTAAAAAATTGGGGGAAATTTTGCAAGAGGAAACAAAGGATGATTGCATCTTGACCAAAAACTGCTGCATTATAAGGCAACCCAAACTTGTACTCCTAAGGGAAGGCAAATATTGATTATGTGTATAACTTTAAGTCAAGTCCGGTCATCTGTTTCATATTTAACACTTGTCGTTTGGAATACACATATGGATTTTAGAAAACACAGATTAATATAACCCTCGGCATTTTACAACATCCTTCTTGCTTTTCCTTTCCATTAGATACTTAGAAGGGCAACTCAGTTGAACCATAAATCACGTTAAGAAGTCTTTTCAGTTGTTTGTGTTTAGCCACCAATGCATTACAAGTGGAAGCTTAAGTGCTTTATTATGCTGGTCTGTAATCGTAATAAAGATTTGATTTGGTAAGTGGTTTAACCACAGAAAGAAATAGACAAGACCAATGGGGTTGTATGTCTTGCAACCTTGAATTACAAGCTCTGCCTATTTTGGATATGTATATGATTTGGGATATGTCTACAACATTATGAGGCCTGCATCACAATTCTGCAATACTGTTGGCATTGTTCTGATCCTCCTTGCTATTACTGTGGGAACTATTGGAAAGGATTTTTTGCTTTTAGCAAAATTCATTGGGCTTGGGGAGATTTCAGTGGTTCACAATTAAATGTTTGTGACTATTTTCATATAACTCCTTTTCAATCAATGAAATGTATACTGAAACCAAAATTTCTCCAAGATATGTGGTCAATCTTTTTTCTTCAAAGACTTTAGGCTACCTCTAAGGGTTCTCAAATTTCCCATGAAATGTTTGAAAGTATGTCAGATTAGTTATAATTTGAAATGCTTTCCTTTTTGGACATTTATTTTAGGATTCTTTAAAAATTAGGCCATCTTTTGATAAAATGCTGAATTTCTTTCCTCCAAAAATGTTTTATGGATAGGACCCAAATGCCAATACAGTAGTTCAATATGATTAGTGGAATTACTCCATCATTTACACACTCTTTGTTCCTACTTAGTGCAAGACAGTAAGAAAGACTGAAAAACATAGCACTATCTAGTGGAGTGGGATCAGTAAAGGGCTACCAAAACTTTTACTACCACACTGCGGGTGTGACTTATGCATCTTCTTTCAACATTTTTCAGTGCAAATTGGGCTGGAGCTCCATTTTCACTACCCCATTGCGTTACCCCCCCATCCGGGCAGTAGCTCACCCCTGAGTAGGATTCAGATTTTAATGATTGCATCACTACATCGCACTGCTTAAATTATTCATAAATGACAAGAAAAGAGATTGAAACACATTTCAGAAATCAAATAAATCGCTAGGTTTTGCTGCAGTAAAAAGCTTATTTACTTATTTATTACATATAACAAGAAGCAAATTTGAAGCCGCAAGAATTAAATAAATTGCGCAGGTTTTAATCTGTGGTCAGAGGCCCTGTCCATAAATCTAAAGGTGAAAGTGAGCAATAGAGTTGGTGAATAAGAGAGGTAAGGTAATCTCAGGAAGGCATCATAACTTTTGAATCTTTTCTTCCACTGAGGTCTTAGTATTTTAACAGTTTTAATGGAGCTTTTCTGAAATACATTGAAATTTAATGATGCTCTCATTTATTTATAATTATGCTTTTACATAGTTTGGGCTGAGATAAATAGCAACAGCAATGGCGCCCTAGACTTATTCACCACCTGGCTGATTTACAATGTCAATATATTGCCCCCAACAATCTGGGTTCTCAGCTTATTGACTTCAGAAGTATGGAAAGCTGAATCAATCTTGAGCCTGTTAAGAGAGTACTCCAAGGTGTGAGCAGAGTTTGCCTGCAATTCTTTAACCACTGTGTCACCAGGGCTGTTTATAAACGATTATTAACTTAGTTTAATTTTTATTATATATTTTCTTATCACTATAATTTTTGAAAAATAATGTAAATGTAGTGGGAGAGAGAGAGAGAGAAATGAACCCCCCTTCACTGTTTAATGCAAATAAATATAGTTCTAAACATGCAAATATGCAAATGAGATATGCATTTGTCTGTTTGTAGTTGTTTGCATTATTTAATGGAAAATAGTCAATAAAGCATGAATTTCCTTGAGAGTCTTACAACATTATCTGGGATAAGGTTACCAGGAACTGTAACAATTCCAAGTTACAAAACAAATACCTAGGAGGGGTATAATGATATAATATCACCATTAACAGCAGGTGGAGGCATAAAAACCAAAGTTATGTAGCGGAGGACACAATTTACCTGAGTTCATTGCCTTCACCCCCTCTCCCAACCAGTATTAAAAATACTCAATAGTACTTTTACAATTTAAAAGTACTTAATAGTACATTTACATTTTAAAATTTAAAACTTTTACAATTTAGAAGTACTACTTGCTGAATCACACCTACACCCCCATTTTGAATATTTATGAACATAATATTAAGATTAATAAATCAGTATAAAGAAGCTTCATTACCCAGTCAGCATGGGGCAGATACTGTAGTTTGTGGGTAACCAAAACAATGGTTCTTTTGTCTGCTCTTAGCAAATTCAGAATTCCTTCTTGCATGAGATGATCACTCAAGTGAATGTCTAATGCTGAAAACGGATCATCCTAAAAAAAAAATATATATATTAACCAACTAAAGATACATAGTGCTGCTGCACTATAGTTGTTCTGTTTTTAAAACATTTTAAGAGAGTTAAAATCAGTGCTTGCTGACAAGATTGGTTGAGATGGAATACAGGCATTAACCAATTTACAAAAACTAGGTAAAATAAGAGAGAAAGAAGAGAAATCAAGCTACAATTCTCATTTTTTCAGCACAAGAGAACGGGGTTATCCCTCTGTGGGATGGGTTTGAGTATGCCATTATTGCCTTTGGGAAACAGGCTGTTTAAGTGTAAAGATTAATACCAAGGAACGGTTCAGAATCAGTGAGCTAAGACTGGGATTGTTAATAAAGCCCACTTGGGACAGAGAAAACAAGCAGAAATGGAAAATTATTTCTATAATTCACCTGTCCACTGTGATCTTAGATGTATCAGATGTTGGGAACTGGCATCATACTGGAGAAAATATTCTATTGACATTGTGGATCCAGAGTATGTATTCTCGACAGATTTGGTTGTTGTTAGTTCAGCAATTTTGGAATGTTGGGTTTTTAGTTTGAATAATGTCATTTATAGATTTACTTACTTACTTATTTGATTGATTGATTGATTGATTGATTGATTGATTTTTTTTTTAATGCTGCCCTTCTTCTTAGACTCTGGGTGGCTTACAACACATTAGCAATAGCACTTTTTAACAGAGCTAGCATATAGTAACATTAAACCTACCAGAAATACCACATTTGTCTGTTGGTAAAGAGCTCTTGCTACACTGATCCTTTGGCGCTGACCACCAGATAAATTAATACCCTTGGGGAAAAGATAAAACAATTCAATTAGAAACCTATACAGTTTTGAGACATTATTATTCAAACTATGCTTTCCCCAACCTGATACTTCAAGGTATAATTAAAAGGTAAAGCAATCAAAAGTATAAAAAGGTATTAATCAAGGTAGTCAAAATTTATATACTCATTGTAAGAAAACTTTAATTATATCTGAATAATGTATATAGTATTTCTAAATTACAAAATGGTTCATCATTCATTTATTCATCCTACTAGCAGCTCCTGCAGTCAATGGTAATTATTCCCAGGATACAGCTGGAGCAGTAAGACTGAGGTAACAACAAGTTAAAATATAATAGTAGCTGTCCTTTGATAATGCTATGTATTAACATTGCAATTAACACATCAATGGTCAACCTTTATGGCACAGCTTGGAGTCAATGTCTTCTTCTTGGACATTCTCTAGCATTCTAATATTTCCCTTTACCTTTTAATAATGCATTTTAGCCATTAAATGCTCTATTGATACTACCTTGTCCATAAAAGAACATCAATTACAAATGAATAACAAATCTAGATTATTGCTGTTAGATGATGCAAACTATTTGAATATCTGAACTCTTAGATTATGACAGAATTTTCATTAGTAGCTAAGGCATGATTTTAACCTTCATTAAGAAAACATATTCCATGTTTATTAACAAATGGCTTTCTATTTCTTACTTTAATTGGATTATTCCAACACGACTTTCATAAATGCTTTCTAGATCAGCTTTGTTTAATAAATATACTTTCCCAACACAGTATTGCAGTCAGTGCCAGGGACCCTAGAGAAATTAATTACCTTCATGGCACCAGACCAGGATATCTCCGGGACCGCCTTCTGCCACACGAATCCCAGCGACCAGTTAGGTCCCACAGAGTTGGCCTTCTCCGGGTCCCGTCAACTAAACAATGTCATTTGGCGGGACCCAGGGGAAGAGCCTTCTCTGTGGCGGCCCCGACCCTTTGGAACCAACTCCCTCCGGATATCAGAGTTGCCCCCACCCTCCTAGCCTTTCGTAAGCTCCTTAAAACCCACCTCTGTCGTCAAGCATGGGGGAATTGATACTTTCCCTCCCCCTAGGCTTATAAAATTTATGCATGGTATGCTAGTATGTATGATTGGTTTTTAAATTGGGGTTTTAAATTAACTTAAACTTAAATATTAGATTTGTTTACATTGTACTATTACTGCTGTGAGCCGCCCCGAGTCTGCGGAGAGGGGCGGCATACAAATCTGATAAATAAATAAATAAATAAGTTGGATATGCAAATAGAAGAAAAGCTGTAACACTGTGTATTAACACCTTCATCCTAAGGATCTGAAACTGAGTTTGCTGTATAAAGCCGTTTGCTGTATAAAGCCATTTGCTGTATAAAGCCATTCTATAGACTTAAGGCTATGTGATAACATTTGGGTGCTTAATGTTTTCTAATTACACATAGCCACTAACCCTTTCTCCAATCTGTGTTTGGTCTCCATGAGGTAGTATGTCAATATCAGGCTGAAGACAGCAAGCATCAATTACTGCTTTATACCTGTGGAAACAAAAAAAGGGTAATTGTCAATTCATGCGGAGATTGCCTCACCAGCATATTTCATGTACTTAAAAGCAAGATTAATGAGATGGAAAAGTCACACATTGGAAAATGCATGCTTGCTAAGCACTTAATTTTTCCAATGGGAATCCCACCTCTTTCAGGCAAACAAATTATACTCTAACTAATAGCTCACTGTCAAATATTTTGAAGTGTGCCTTGGTCCTGTATTCCTTGGAGATTATCATCTATAACTGCCTACAGGGGCTTCAGGATCTAAATGATTTAAATCAGATTATTTGCAGGTTTAAACTTGTCAACATTGTAGGCCAAGAGCATTACATTCATTTATTAGTACAGTGTTCCCTCGATTTTCACGGGTTCGAACTTCGCGAAAAGTCTATACCACGGTTTTTCAAAAATATTAATTAAAAAATACTTCGTGGTTTTTCCCCCTTATGCCATGGTTTTTCTCGCCCGATGATGTCATATGTCATCGCCAAACTTTCGTCCACCTTTAATAATTTTTTAAAAAAATAAACTTTAATAAATAAACATGGTGAGTAATAATATAAATGGTTGCTAAGGGAATGGGAAATTGTAATTTAGGGGTTTAAAGTGTTAAGGGAAGACTTGTGATGCTGTTCATAGCCAAAAATAGTGTATTTACTTCTGCATCTCTACTTCGTGGAAATTCAACTTTCGCGGGCGGTCTCGGAACGCATCCCCCGCGGAAATCGAGGGAACACTGTACTGTAAAATGTAGATTACTATAAAATAAATTGGAAAAACATCTAAAATGTGATGACGGTATCTTAAAAAAAATAAACATTAAAAAAGAGGGAAAGGAGGGCTTAGGAGAAGGTGATATAATGACAACTGTGAGTTCTTTGTTTAAAGAGAGGGATTGTGTGTGTGTCCCCAAATTTAGCAACTTTAAGACTTGTGGACTTCAATTCCCTGAATTCAGGGAGTTGAAATCCACAAGACCTGTGGTTTAAACTGTTATTTAATAAAGAGTGATAAAACACTGTGTACATTAAAATTATTATTAAGAATAAGAATAATTGAGGTCATCTTGCCATGGATCTAGCATGATAATGATTCCATATTATTTCTGCAGAATCTGTAAGTATGACTTGCATTGCCTCCCAATATTAATACTAACATAAATAAATGACTTCTTAAAGAAGACCATCAGAAGCAAATGTGGTGCATTACAAAAATAGTACATAGTGCTGAATTGTAGTCAAATCCATTGGTTACTTATTTTATAAGTTATTTTTCAGGTCGGAAAAATGCATTATTTCAGCGACTTTTCAGGAAAAGAGAGCTCCCTGATCAATATGGATTGATGCTTCAGAACATTAAATAGTTGAAAGGTAACTACAACAACTCAACACCTGCACTATGTAGCTAGGAAAATAACATTGTCAGCAACGGTTAAAATGTTTACAGACAGGATGATAATGAGGACTGACTATAATTAGTTTTTACATGGCTCTTAAATACATTACCTTTGTTTATTGAAGGGGCTTTCAAACGTGATATTTTCTTCCACAGTAGCATTTAACAACCATGGTTTCTGAGAAGCATATGCCACTGGCCCTCTTTTTCTGAAAAAATAAAAGTAAACAACTCATCCAAGTGTTTCTATATATGATGTCTATTTACTTTCAAAGATACTGAAATGATTTTTCACCATAATGTTACTGTTATGTCTTCTTTCAAAGACAAGTTTATTAAAAAAAGAAGCAATGGTGGCTTAGTGGTGAGGATGCTCGCCTCCCACTTGGAAGTTAAGAGTTTAATCTGGTAGATACTTCTCTCCTAGGGTGCAAGAAAAAAATATTGAGAACTCTGCATGGTGTCAGGAAGGGCCTCCTGCCAGTAAATTCTCAGCTCCATTCACTCATCCTGACTCTATCCGTAATTAAAGGATTACTGGGTCGTAAAAAAGGAGTTCATAAAAAAGGAATATTGTTGTTAACTGATAAGTGCATTATCGGTTAAATTACAAATTGTAAATTTGTTTGCCTCAGCTATATGCAAGGTTGTAGTGAGATAACTTTGGAAGTCAACTTAGCTCCAAATTTGATATTCTTTACATATATAATTTTTTAAAAATTATTAAGAATTTTAATTATAATAGTAAAATCTTATGCAAACTAAACTTAAAGAAAAAAATATGAAAGAGTAAAAAGTGCAAGACAAAAAAGAGAAGAAAGAGAAAAGTAAGAATATAATAAACAGAAAAGAAATAGATGTGAATTCAAAATTTCATCATATCAAATATAAACCAATGTAGTACCTCTTCACCCCCTCTAAAGTTTCAAACATTTAATTCTTTCTCCCATATCCCATCTCTTGTCTAGAGTATAAATAAATCCATGGAACATCATCTTTTCGATTCTGGTGTCACTAGAATGTCCATAAAAGATTGCCAGAAGTAACAACCTTGATGCATTAAACCAACTTGTATTTCTTTCTTTTCCTTTATTTATTTCTTTATTGGATTTCTATGCTGCCCTTCTCTGAAGACTCAGGGCGGCTTACAAACATATAAAAACATCAAATTACAGTAGCATTAATCCAATTAAATTAAAATTAAATAGCTATCTAAAATTTCTAAATATTAAAATCAATCACACCCAGCTGTACAATGATCATACAATCATTCGTTGGACAGGGGCCAAGATCTAACCATCCCAAGTCTGACCACATCAATGAGTCTTAAGACTCTTACAAAAGGCGAGGAGGGTGGGGGCAGTACAAATTTCTAGGGGGAGCTGATTCCATAGAGCTGAGGCCCCTACAGAGAAGGCTCTTCCTCTAGGTTCCACCAAACGACATTGTCTACTTGACGGGACCTAACTGGTCGCTGGGATTCATGTGGCAGTAGGCGGTCCCACAAGTAATCTGGTCCAATGCCATATAGGGCTTTATAGGTCATAACCAACACTTTGGATTGAATCCGGAAACCAATTGGCAGCCAGTGCAGACTGCCGAGTGTTGGAGAGACATGGGCATGCCTGAGCAGACCCATGACTGCTCGCGTGTCTGCGTTCTGCACAATTTGCAATTTCCAAACACTCTTCAAAGGTAGCTCCATGTAGAGAGCATTACAGTGGTCGAACCTCGACATGAGGGCA
Organism: Erythrolamprus reginae; assembly: GCF_031021105.1. Lineage (NCBI taxonomy): Eukaryota > Metazoa > Chordata > Lepidosauria > Squamata > Dipsadidae > Erythrolamprus > Erythrolamprus reginae. The sequence goes on from NC_091950.1 coordinate 126,135,491, forward strand.
TGAGTGACTGTGAGTAGAGACTCCCTGTCCAGATAGGGCTGCAACTGGTGCACCAGGCGAACCTGGGCAAATGTCCCCCTCACCACAGCCGACCAACGATGTTCCAATGTCAGCTGTGGATTGAGGAGGACACCCAAGTTGTGGACCCTCTCTGAGGGGGTCAGAAGCTCCCCCCCAGGGTAATGGATGGTCAGATGGAAGTGTTCTTGGGAGGCAGAACCCACAGCCTCTCTGTCTTGTTGGGGTTGAGCTTGAGCCTGTTAGCACCCACCAAGACCCTAACAGCCTCCAGACAACAGCACATCACTTCCACTGCTTCACTGAGTGGACCTGGGGTGGAGATGTATAACTGAGTATCATCAGCATATTGATGGTAACTCACCCCGTGCCCTCAGATGATCTCACCCAATGGTTTCATGTAGATATTAAATAGCAGAGGGGAGAGGACTGACCCCTAAGGAACACCACAAGGGAGGGATCTAGGAATTAACCTCTGACCCCCTGCTAACACTGACTGCAACCGACCGGAGAGGTAGGAGGAGAACCACCATAAACGGTGCCTCCCACTCCCAACCGCTCCAGCCGGTGCAGAAGGATACCATGGTCAATATTATCTAAAGCCGCTGACAGGTTGAGAAGCACCAGGATAAACCCCTATCCCGGGCCCGCCAGAGATCATCCATCAGCGTGACCAAAGCACTTTCCATGCTGTAGCCGGGCCTGAATCCTGACTGTTGAGGGCCCAAGGACCATTGGAGCTGGAGTGACACTACCTTCTCGACAACCTTTCCCATAAAGGAAGGTTGGAGATTGGATGATAGTTATTAAATACAGCTGGGTCCAGGGAAGGCTTCTTGAGGAGGGGGGCACACAAGTGCCTCCTTGTAGGGAGCCAGA